>NW_016107575.1:3086938-3107478 GCF_001604975.1 Cebus imitator | reverse complement strand
AAAAAAAAAAAAAAAGAAGGGCCGATATAATATTGAAGATGAAGCCCACAGAAGCAGACCATCCACATCCATTTGTGAAGAAAAAAATTAATTTTGTCGTGCCCTAATGTAGATGACTGACAAATAATAGCAGAAACAATAGTCAAAACCATAGACATCTCAGTTGGTTCAGTTTACACAATTCTGACTGAAAAATTAAAGTTGAGCACACTTTCTACTCTACGGATGCCAAAACTGTTGCACCCAGATCAGCTGCAGACAAGAGCAGAACCTTAAATGGAAATTTTGAACAAGTGAGGATCAAGATCCTCAAGTATTTCTTCCAAGAGTTGTAACAGGAGATGGGACATGGCTTTACCAGTACGAGCCTGAAGACAAAGCAATGGCTCCCAAGAGGGGAAAGTGGCCCAGTCACAGCAAAAGCAGACCAGTCAAGAACAAAGGTCATGCAACAGTTTTTTGGGATGCTCAAGGCATTTTACTTGTTGACTTTCTGGAGGGCCAAAGAGCAGTAACATATGCGTATTATGGGAGTATTTTGAGAAAGTTAGTCAAAGCTTTAGCAGAAAAATGCCCAGGAAAGTTTCATAGAGAGTCCTTCTCCACCACCACAAAGATCCTGCTCATTTCATCATCAAACAAGGGCAATTTTCCAAGAGTTTCAATGGGAAATCTTTAGGCATCCATGTTATGATTCTTATTTGGCTTCTTTTGACTTATTTTAGTTTCCTAATCTTAAAAAAATCTGTAAAAGATACTCATTTTTTTTTCAGTTAATAATGTAAAAAGTACTTCAATAAGAAGGTTAAATTCCTAGGACCCTCAGTTCTTTATGAATAAACTAAATGGCTGGTATCATCTTTTACAAAACGTCCTGAACTTGATGGAGCTCACATTGAGAAATAAGGTTTATTTTTTATTTTTATCTTTCTTTCTATTTTTCCACAAATTTTTTGAAGTCTCTCATATACTCACTTGCTTGCCTTTCACATGAAGGTATTGTTAATTACTATTGTAAGCAGAATTAGAGTCATTTAATGAAATTTGAAAAATATATTTAAAATGTTAATTATGGAATCCTGCAATGCATTAATTGAGAAATCAAAGTATCAGAACTTAAACCTACAATGAATACCTACTGAGCTGCCCAAAACACATAGAACACTCACATATAACAGCCCCCCAACAAACACACACACACGAGTATGAAAGCATTACTTTCCTGCCATTGATGAAGGTTTGCTCTAAAAAGAATAATATATGGAAAGAGCCCCAGAGTTACTCCTTACCTGTTGATTTCAGTGACTCTTTGGCTAAAAGCACAATTAGAACAACACTGATGATAAACACCACAAGCAGAAGAACACTGAGCACAAGCTCCAAAGTAGTAAATTTTTTCAGCTTTTTTCTTGCCATCTCTAAAAAATAAGAGAAAAAAAATTTAGATTTCAATTTGATTTACTATATGACTAGTAAGATTTTCAATGGAAAAGCTCAAATGTATAGAATCAATACTATAACAAACTTCTCAAGCATCCATTATCTAAATTTAAAAATTATCAACTCATGGCTGATTCATTTTGTCTTTATTCTTGCCCACTTTTCTCCCTGCCCATGAATTATTTTGAAGCAAATCTCAGGTCTCATATCCTTTAATCTGAAAATGTTCAGTATATTTCTTTAAAAGGTAAGAAATTTTGCAAAAGACAAAAATATTGTCATACCTAAAATATGTTTACAATAATTCTTTACTATCGTCAAATATCTAGTCAATTTTGAAATTCCTCTCATTATCTGATAAACTTTTATAATTTGTTCTACTCTCCTGAGGATGTAAGAGTTATATATTATAATTGGCCTATATCTTTTATGAATTTTTTAATTAACAATTTGTTCTGTAGATTTTTCCTGCAATCTGAATTTTGTTGATTATATCTCTATGCATGCTAACATGTTTCTTCTCTTCTTACAGTTCCTGTAAATTAATTATTAGCTTTAGCATTTTTATCAGATTTAAGTAGTAAGAATGGTACATAAATGATACAGCATCTTCAGGATACCTTAAATCCAGTTAATTCTCTTTATTGCAATCTTCATTCTGAAAATAGCTAGATTACCTTGGAAAATTAATTAAGCTTTCTTATTCTCAGTTGCCTCATTTACAAAGGAAAGAAATTGAACTAGAAGATCTATGAGATCCCTACTCGCATTTTTTTCACTTTTTAAAAATATTTTGTACTGATTTTAATTTTTATAGACTTAGGAAAACAAGTGCAATTGTGTTACATGGATTTATATTGCATAGTGGTGAAGACTAGGCTTTTAGTGTGCCCATCATCCAAATAGTATACATTGTACCCAATAGGTAGTATTTCACCCCCCTCCCACCCTTCCACCTTTTGGAGTTTCCAGTGTCTGTATGTCCACATATACTCACTGTTTAGTTCTCATATATAAGTGAGAACACACAGTTTTTTACTTTGTTTCTGGGTCATTTCACTCAGAAAAATAGCCTCAGGTCTATCCATGTTGCTATAAAGATATGATTTCATTCTTATGAATGAGTAGTATTCAGTGGTATATATGTATGCTACATTGTTAATGCAATCATCTGATGAACACTTGAGATGATTTTATAACTTTGCTACTGTGAACTGTGTTGTAATAAATACACAATTTCAGATGTCTTCTTGATAAAACAATTTACTTTTTGTGTATGTAGATAGTAGTGGAATTGCTGGATTGAAGGGCAGTTCTAATTTTAGTTCTTTGAGAAATCGCCATACCATTTTCTACAGAGGTTGTATTATTTTACATCCCCACTAAAATTGTATAAGCATTCCTGTTTTTCTGCATCCTCTCAGTATGTGTTGGGTTTGTGTTGTTGTTTTTGTTCTATATATATATATACATATAATATATATATTATATATATATATGTTATATATATATATTATATATATATATTATATGTATATATATATATATTATATATATTATATGTTATATATATATATATTATATATATATATATATTTTTTAATTGAGTTTTAGGTTTTAGAGTACATGTGAAGAACACGCAAGATTGTTGCATATAGCCATTCTGACCACTGTAAGATGACATCTCATTTGTGGTTTTAATTTGCATTTCTCTGATGATTAGTGATGTTGAGCATTTTTTCATGGGTTTTTTTGGCCACTTTTATGACTTTAAAAAAAAATACCTGTACTGGGGGGCCAGGGGAGGGACAGTG
This sequence comes from Cebus imitator, assembly GCF_001604975.1. Taxonomy (NCBI): domain Eukaryota; kingdom Metazoa; phylum Chordata; class Mammalia; order Primates; family Cebidae; genus Cebus; species Cebus imitator. The sequence goes on along the minus strand of NW_016107575.1, from coordinate 3,104,224 downwards.
GGGGACAGGGAGGTTGGGGAGAGACAACATGGGGAGAAATGCCAAATATAGGTGACGGGAGGATAGAGGCAGCAAACCACCTTGCCATGTATGTACCTATGCAACAATCCTTCATGATCTTCACATGTACCCCAGAACCTAAAGAACAATTAAAAAAAAATAAAATAAAATAAAAAAATAAAAACCTGTTCCTGTCCTTTGCCCCTTTTTAATGGGGTTATGTGTTATTTTCCTGTTGAGTTGTTTGAGTTCCTTATAGATTCTGGGTATTAGCCCTTTGTCAGATGCATTGTTTGCAAATATTTTATCCCATCCTGTAGGTTATCTGTTTATTTTTTACTGTACAGAAGTTTTTTAGTTTCATTAAGTCCCATTTGTCTAATTTTGTTTCTGTTATGGTTTCTTTTGAGGACTTAGTCATAAGTTCTTTGCCTAGGCCAATGTCCAGAAGAGATTTCCCTAGATTTTCTTCTAGGAATTTTATAGTTTCAGCTGTTACATTTAAGCCTTTAATTCATCTTGAGTTAATTTTTGTACATGGTGAGAGATAGAGGTCCAATTTCATTCTTCTGCATATGACATTCCAATTTTCCCAGTACCATTTATTGAACAGTGACCCCTTTCCCCAGTGTATGTTTTGAGAAAAATCAGTTGATTATAAGTATGTGGCTTTATTTCTGAGTTCTCTACTTTTTTCTACTGATCTATATGTCTATTTCTATACCAGTACTGTGCTGTTGGGTCACTACAGTCTTTTAGTGCAATTTGAAGTCAGGTAATGCAATACCTCCAGCTTTATTCCTTTTGCTTAGGATTACTTGGGCTACTTAGGCTCTTTTGGGGTTCCATATGAATTTTAGAATTTTTTTTCTAAACCTGTGAAGAATATTATTGGTAATTTGATAACAATTGCACTGAACCTGTAGATTGCTTTGGGCAGTATGGTCATTTTGATGATACTGATTCCTCCAATCCTTGAGCATGGGATGCTTTACAGTTTGTGTCATCTACAATTTATTTCATCAGTGTTTTATAGTTGTCTGTAGAGATCCTTCACCTCCTTGGTCAAATGTGTTATTAGGTATTTTATTTTATTTTTATTGTAAATGCGATTGAGTTCTTGATTTGGTTCTCAGCTTGTTATTGGTGTATGGAAATGCTACTAATTTTTGTACATTGATTTTTGCATCCTGAAACTTTACTTGAGTCATTTATTAAATCCAGGAGTCTTTTGGAGGGTTTGGTTTTCTAGGCATAAGATTATATCATCAATGAACAGAGATAATTTGACTTCCCCTTTTCCAATTTGGATATCTGTTATTTTCTTCTATTGCCTGATTGCTGTAGCTAGGACTTCCAGTACTATGCTGAATATGAGTGGTGACAATGGTTATCCTTGTCTTGTTCCTGTTATTAGGGGGAGTGCTTTCAATTGTACTGAACTTTTCCCTGTTCAGTATGGGTTTGTCATATATGGCTTTCATTATTTTGAGGTATAGTCCTTCTATGCCAAGTTTGTTAAGAGTTTTTTCATGAAGGAATGCTGAATTTTATCAAATACTTGGAGGACTGCCTTGTGTTTTCTAGAATAAATTACTCCAATTCTAGTCTTTCTTGCCAGGACTGTCTCCACTATCTCACATTCCAAAGAGCTTCATAAGAAATCCTATAAAATTAAACTTGCTTGTTAAATTCCATAAAGATTAATAACCTCTCATGCCTGATATAATTAAATTAACTAATAAACCAAAGGGTCACTGATAAGGAGTTAGAATGTCTATCCAAGTTATGATATCTCCTCTTTGGTGGATGCAAATAGTTGTGAGATGTCAGATTGCTCTCTATAATGATATTTAAATTTTTTCCAAGTGTTTATTAACACATATGTTAGACACTATGAAGAATGTGACAACAAATTGCTGGTCAAACTATAAACACCCTATGCTCAATGAAGACTTGGCAACAACTATAAAAATTACTCATACCCATTACCCAGCAATTGCATTTATAGAAATTCATCCCATAAATACATTTACACATTTGGGAATATACACACACACACAAATAAAGGTTTTTCATCACAGCATTACATGTAATAGCAAAAGATTGAGGACAGTGTAAATATTCATAGAGACAGCACTCAATAAATATGTGAAATAAAATATAATTCAATGTTATTTAAAATAATGAGATGGCAGGTGTTTTTAATTTCACAAATTTTTTGATACTCCTCTCTTCAAGAGGTAAGCTGAGTTTCCACCACCCCACCCTTTGAGGATGAGCCAGATTTAGTGACTCACTTTCAATAGATAGAATATGGAGAAGGGATGGCATCTAACTTCCAAGACTATGCATTACAGCTTCCTCCTTGCTCTTTCTTTTAGATCATTTCCTGAAGAAACCAGTTACCATGCCATCATAACACTCAAGCAGGACTTTGGAAATTTCTAGCAAAGAACTGAGGTCTTCTGCTAAGAGCCATCTTAGTAAGCTCCCTTGAAAGCAACCCTCCATCCCCATTCAAGCCTTCACATGACGGCAGTCCTGGCTGACATCTTGTCCAGACTCATGAGAGACCCTGAATCAGGACCACTCAGCTAACCCACTCCCATATTTCTGACCTGCATAAATTAAGAGATAATAAATGTTTGTTGTTTCAGACTACAAAATTGTAAGGTAATTTGTTACCCTGAAATAGGTAACTAATATGCATACATAAATATGACTTTTAAATAAAATACCATTAACATTTTTTAAAAGACTTCCTTGCCACTTATCAATAGTCCTTTTGCTCCATATATTCAAATATGGTTATTTCCTCTATGGAACAATATCTATTTTCTAGCTATACAAGAGAAAGGTTTCCTTAAACCTTAAAAAAAAATCTCCAGAATTATCAGATTGACCTTACTTCCCGCATTATAGAACCCTTGATGGTGAAGCCTCCTACCTCAGTTAGGAATGCAATTGAAGGAAAACTAAGATCAAGAAAAATGGCAAGGGGCAAATAAAAAAGGAAATAATTTAAATAGGGTTAAGTGCTTTTGAAAGAATTAAGTGCTCTTAAAAATGTTTTTTAAAAAGCTGCTACTTGGCAATCTGTCCTTAATCTTTGACTATTATTTTTGTATAGGACAAATATCTAATTGTGCAATTTTAATGTTAATGATAATAATGGTTAACAGTAATTGAGTAGATATCCTAAGAGGTTTCCATAATTTGTCAAATGCAATTTTTAAAACAACTGCAAGTTAATTATGGCTACTATCCTCACTTACAGATGAAAAAATTAAGCTTCAGAAACATCAAATAACTTGCCTGATGTCATACAGCTGATAAGGAACAAAGCCATAATTTGAACACTGCCCTTTGGACTCCACAGCCAGGGCTTTTAACCATTACTCTATATCCTATGCTACAATGCCCCACAGTGTACACGAGCTTGGCCTTTCTGTGAGGTTGTAGTTTTATCAAATAAAACCACATTAAGTTTACGACACACACCACTGTTTTAAATTATCTGGGAGACCTAGAAAAATCTACTGATGTGTCTTATTTGTCACATTTATTCATCATCAAGTTATCCAAGCTATATCTCTGGAAGAAAGAAATCTGCTTGCAGTTTATTCATTCATGAATTATTTATTAAGTCCCTACAGTGCCAAGCATCCTTTCAAAAATTGTCTATACAGCTATGAACAAAACAGATAAAAATCCCTGCCTTCATGAAACTTAGCTCTTGTGGGTAGCAAAAAGAGACAATAAACAAAATAAATAAATATATAGTAGGTTATACTGTTTAAGAACTATGGAGAAAAAGTTGGGCGGGGGGGAATGAGGAATGTTGGGGTAAGGGTTGCAATTTTAATTAGGTTGGTCAGAAAAAAAATCTTACTGAAATGTAAGAATTATTACTATATATATATATATATATATATGAATGCTTTTACACTGTTGGTGGGAGTGTAAATTAGTTCAACCATTGTGGAAGGCAGTGTGGTGATTCCTCAAGGATCTAGAACCAGAAATACAATTTGACCCAACAATCTCATTATTGGGTATATACCCCCAAAATTATAAATCATTCTATTATAAAGATCCACACACATATATGTTTATTTTAGCACTATTTACAATAGCAAAGACTTGGAACCAATGCAAATGACCATCAATGATAGACTGGATAAAGAAAACGTGACACATACACACCATGGCATACTATGTAGCCATAAAAAAGATTGAGTTCATGTCCTTTTCAGGGACATGGATGAAGCTGGAAGCCATCATTCTCAGCAAACTAACACAGGAACAGAAAACCAAACACCACATGTTATTACTCATAAGTGGGAGTTGAACAGTGGAACATAGGGACACAGGAAGGGGAACATCACATACCAGGGCCTGTCAGGGGATGAAAGGCAAAAGGAGGGAAAGGATTAGGACAAATACCTAATGCATATAGGGCTTAAAACCTAGATGATGGGTTGATAGGTCCAGTAAACCACCAGGGCATATGTATACCTATGTAACAAATCTGCCTGTTCTGCACATGTATCCCAGAACTTAAAGTAAAATTTTAAAAAAGAGGTTGGGCACAGTGGCTCATACCTGTAATCCCAGCACTTTGGGAGGCCAAGGTGGGTGGATCACCTGAGGTAAGGAGTTTGAGACCAGCCTAACCAACATATTGGGCAGTCCCTACTACATAGTGAAACCCTGTCTCTACTAAAAATACAAAAAAAATAGCTGGGCATGGTGGCAGGCACCTGTAATCCCAGCTACTCCAGAGGCTGAGGCAGGAGAATCACTTCAACCCAGGAGGCAGAGGTTGCAGTGAGCCAAGATTGCACCATTGCACTCCAGCCTGGGCAACAAGAGTGAAACTCCATCTGAAACAAAAACAAAAACAAAAACAAACAAACAAAAAAAAAAAACAAGAAAGAATTATTACTATGTATATACCATGCAAAATCAATAGAAATTTTTTTCTTCTTGAATTATTTCATATACGAATAATTGTCAAAGCTCATTGTCCTGGTATTGTTATAGTTCTTTAGGCAAAGTAGACAGATAAACCACATGGGGGCCTAAATTATTTAAATGACTATCTAAATTAATTTGGAAAAACTGGATATTTGTCCTCTTTGCAGTATTATAGCCATTGTTTGATTTGTATATGGAGGTCTAAGCCATTCTTTTAAAATCCTTTAAAATCATTTGCTAACACAAGGCATGAGATCTAGTGGAAAAGAAGATTCATTGTAGATAGATCAAGAACAACTTGCAAAGAAGACCCCGGCAAGCCATGGCCATTCATCAAAAATGCTGGGCAGGCCAAGCGCAGTGGCTCACACCTGTAATCCTAGCACTTTCAGAAGCCAAGGCAGGTGGATCACAGGTCAAGAGATCGAGACAATCCTGGCCAACGTGGTGAAACCTCATCTCTACTAAAAATACAAAAATTAGCTGGATGTGGTAGAGCGTGCCTATAGTCCCAGCTACTCAGGAGGCTGATGCAGGAGAATTGCTTGAACCCAGGAGGCAGAAGTTGCAATGAGCCGAGATCGTGCCACTGCACTCCAGCCTGGCAACAGAGTGAGACTCCATCTCAAAAAAAAATTGCTGGGCAATATTTAGTGGGTTGGTCTATCATGTCCCAGCTGCTTATGAAGGAAAAAGGTAGCTAATAAATGGCTTTTTTTTTTTTTGCAAGTCTGATCACATCCAAAGTGAGAAATCTAAGAGTCAGTTCTGACCCTAACCAGCTGTGTAACCTCGGAAAAACCACTTAACCCCTTTAGGACTTAGTTTCCCCATCTGATCTGCAAAGGGATCATCTCTAGGAGACAGCTAACTCCTCCTTTAGCCTAGCACCAAGGTGTACAAATGCTTATATTTTTCATGACATTCCACAGCTCCCACCTGAACCAATTTTAAATGGAAAATTTCTTCTTCTTCTATTCCATGCTTATAGAACAAGTTTTATAGTAATTTTATAGCTCATTAAAACTTATTTGTGAGGGAATGCCTGATAATAAAAAATAATCATTGACATCTTGTGAAAGTGAGTGAAATACCAATTAACGGTCTTAAATTTAGTACACCACTTCATTTGGTCCCTGGTAGCACAGGGACCTACCCAGTACAACAAACCAAAGACTTCCTCCATCTCACCCCCTCTTTGCACACCTACAGACATACACTTACCGTCCCATACCAGGACACAGACTGTAGACAGTTTGGATATTGGGAGGTCCTGCTTGTCCAGCAAAGCCACTGATCAGATCCTGCATCAAGAACCTACTGATACCCTTTTTCAGGGAGACCCATGGGAATTAGTCTCAACTTATCTCTTTTTCCCCAAGAGTAACTCTCCCTTCCCATCTCTGTAACCAGTCAGAAGAGAAATGAATACATGTGTCTAGCTAGACTCTAGCAACTAGTAAGGATCCAACTTTTTTTTTTTAATTTTAAGTTCTATCAGTGAGGGCCAACAATAATCCATCACCACCTCCTCTTCCCATGGGCACTTCCATTCTACTCCACACATGACTGCCAGGACGAATACCCTACCTGTCTCTTTATGACCTCCTTCCAGATTCTGCAGGAATACTCCCCTACCCTCAATGCACACCACCTCATAAATGCATCCCAATATTTTACATACACACGCCCTCAGACTATTCCCTAAAATTATTCGGCAATTGATCAACAGAGGCACCAAACTCACAAGCATAGTGATAGAGTTCTCAGTTTTCTGACTATAATTGGTTCGCCAATGGCCTTTTCTCAATCACGACTCCATATCCTTTCAGAAGGAATATCTCAAAATAGGAAGGAAAAATCTCACTCCCAAATTTGAACTCCTTTTATTCATTTCCCTTACCTCATTTCCAGAATCTGGATTTCTGCCTGCTACCTCAACCTATTAAATAATTCATCATACCTCACACAGAAACACACACAAACACACAGGTTTTGCTACAATCAGGCTTATAGATCCAGCCTTAGTTCAGAGGAATATACACACACTAAGAAAAAAAGTTAAATGAGAAGAATTTTGTTCCATGTGTGTGCATGTTCATAATTTTTTGATTTATTGTTGGTATTGTTTATCCTTGTCTGGGTGTAACAAATTAACAAGGGTATTTTGACTAAAAGAGATCCACACGAATTCACACACACTTGTAGACACACATACATGAACCCAAGGTTCACAAACATACCTCATTACCTCCTGCAGCCGCTCCCTCTCTGCCTGAAGGATGGCTTAGCAATAAAAGCAAAGGAGCACAGTCCACCAAAGCAACCAAAGCCCTGGTAACTATTTACTGACCTATCAAGAAAATGTTAATGGATTTCAAATGCAAATGAATGTCCAGATTTATCTCCAGGATTAGAATTTTTAGTTAATTAGTAATCATGGTCTTGCTCTAAGAAGGACATCCCTAAGACTTTGGAAGGAAAAGCCACCCCTCATGATCCACTCCATCCCCTCCAGGTACTGAATGTTTATTATGTGGTGGGGATACTCAGTATGCCTGGTAAGAGAACACAGACACAGTTTGTAAACTTGTAGATGATAAAAGCAAAAAGTAAAAAAAGACCAGTAAAAGTGCCCTGGTCTCTTGCAGTGGCTCCTAATTTCTCAGGAACCCACTGACATTTAGTAGCACAATCTAATGATTGTGATGAAAGGAAATTGTTTTAAAAATAGTTTTCTTCTTTCTCACCCCTAAAAAAAGTGTCCTTAAGCTTGTTTGCAGTATGGAAATCCTTTAATAGTCTGGTGACTCTTGAACTGCCTCTGCAGAATTATAAATAAGAAAAATCTAACTTGACTGATTCCATCTTGCTTCCAGCCTCCCAGGCTAAATTGGGTTTTCTGGGGGCAGGTGGGGGGGAGGGGGGTTGTGTGGTTGGCTTTTTGCTTATTCTAGTACAAAGGCCAAGGTAACTATGGGAGGGATTTAGTTTATAGTTAAACTTGGAATCAAGGGAAAATGATCCCCCTTTTGCCTGGAGCTTAAACCGGCATTCATGAGGCAAGGTTGGAATTATGATAGGGGCTTGGACTTTGCTAAAGAATAAGCATAAACAATCTCCTGCCATGGCTTAGTTTGTTTTTCTATAAGTTGCTTACTGCTCCAGAGTCACATAATCAGTGTCACAAAATTTTTAACTTCCCCAGCAACCAAAGATAGCGTCACTGCATTGGTCTGTTTTCACACTGCTATAAAGGTATACCTGAGAGAGGTTTAGTTGGCTCACAGTTCCCGCAAGGCCGGGGAGGCCTCTGGAAACCATCATGGTGGAAGGGGAAGCAGGCATGTCCTATATGGCGGCAGGTGAGAGACAGCAAGCAAGAGCAGGGAAAACTGCTTTATGAAACCATGAGATCTCATGAGAATTCACTCACTATCATGAGAACAACTGCCGCCATGATCCAATCACCTCCCACCTGGTCCCTCCCTTGACACGTGGGGGCTATGGGGATTACAATTCAAGATGAGATTTGGGTTTGGACACAAAGCCTAACCATATCAATCACTATAGTGAAACTTAAATAAACTGGTCTTTTAGATATTTGTCAGCATTTCAGTAGACCAAGGGACACCACCTAGTCTTGAGACCCCCCACACATACACACCCTTCCTGGGAACTGACTCAGCTGCACAAAGACAGTTTTAGGTGCTCCTGTGATTTCATCCCCCACCAATCAATTGTACCAGTTTCCCAGCCCCGTGCCCAACAAAGTACCCTTTAAAAACCTTAGTCTTTGAATCCTGGGGGAGATGGGTTTGAGAAATTTCTCCCTGTCTTGTTTGGCCAGCCCTGTGAGTATTAAACTCTTTATTTGCTGTACTGCCTCCTGTTCCACTGATCTTTTTGGGGGGAAGTGGACAAGAAGAACCCACTGAGTTAAGATACACTTATAAAGCTCTCTTAGAATTAATTTTTAGGCCAGGCACAGTGCTCATGCCTGTAATCCCAACACTTTGGGAGGCTGAGGTGGGTAGATCACTTGAGGCCAGGAGTTCAAGACAAGCCTGGCCAACATGGTGAAACTGCATCTATACTAAAGATGCAAAAATTAGTTGGTTGTGGTGGCATGTGCCTGTAAGCCCAGCTACTCAGGAGGCTGAGGCAGGAGAATCGCTTGAACCTGGGAGGCAGAGGTTGCAGTAAGCCAAGATACAAAGAAAATCAATTGCATTGAAATGCAGTTACTATAATATTTTTTAAATTACAGTTTGTGCCTCTTTAATGATATACTAACAATAAAGCAACATGTCTAACAGCAATTGCAATTTTGAAAACAAGGTAAGCATAAAAATATTTTGAGATTGTTTTAAATATATGATGTGAAAGTAACTGTGACCTCTCTTGAAACCAAAAAGTCATAGGTACTACTAACACCACTGTAGTTTGCAACCTAACTTTAAATTTCAATTCAAATCAAAGATATGTAAATATTTTCCCCTTCCAAGTTCACAGGCTTTCAGAATTATAGCGACAAACCCCAGATATTACTAAGCGGACCTTCCTCCAAGTAGGGCAGAGGTCCCCCCTCTGTGATATTCCAAGTGTTACCTGTGAGCCTGTGGTTGCCAGCTTCCAAAGAAATAAGCACAGAAATTGAAGACACGTGTTGAGAGGCTTGCATTAAAATTTGACAGAATTATTTCATGTCATTGATCTTGATAATTAAAAAATGGAACTTATATCTGTATATGCTGGGTTTTTTATGGTTTTTTTTTTAGTAATTTAGTCTTAATTTTACAAAAGCCTCAGTATGTGATATATCAGAAATTTTTTAAACAATTGCTGTTTTACCACACATAATTTAAAAAGCCCTGCTCACCTACTGCTCTTTCTAGGCATTCGTCTTTATGGACTAGCAAAAATTTGGGAAAAAAGAAACTGGTCCAAGAGACCTAAATTTATAAACCATATATGTCACCTGAAAAATATGAACAAAAGTCACTATCTCTTATCACAGTCATTTCATAGTAGATATACACAATCAAAATTAAATCAATTTATCTCTTTTGAAAAGTTTACTTCCTTATCCTTACTTTTCTAACTTCATCAACCATGAGTGAACACTGACTACCATGGAAACAATGACTTACTGTGTTTCTTTGGCATCATGGAATCAAATAATTTAGAGCTAAAAGAGGAAAGAAAGGAAGACTAACATGCACGGAGGCTGGCTGAGTGCCAAGACCTTGGGTTTGGAGCAGGGGCTCATAGCTATAATCCTAGCACTTTGGGAAGCCAAGACAAGAAGATCACTCGAGCCCAGGAGTTCAGGCCAGCCTGGGCAACAGAAGGAGAACCTATCTCTACAAAAAATAAAAAATCAGCTGGGTGTGGTGGCCCACACCTGTAGTCCCAGCTACTTGAGAGGTTGAAGGAGGAGGATCACCTGAGCCTGGAGGACAAGGCTGCAGTGAGTTATGATCATGCCACTGCAGTCCAGCTTGGGTAACAGAGTGAGAGCCTACCTCAATAAAAATGAATAAATAAAAACAAGACCTGTGCCTAAATGAGCTCACTAAATGAGCTCACTGATGTTCACAATGGTCCCAAGGCAGTGAGTGTCTAATCCAAATGCACATCCACCAAGCTCCTAGGACATGTGAGTTGAATTGTTTGGTATTGCCCTTAAAGAACTTTAAGAATCACTAAGCATAGCCTCCTTGTTTACAGAAGAGGAAGTTAAGACCCAGGAATATGAGGTTTGTGTGAGTGGTGACTCAGAGTTCCAGATCCGATTGGGCCAGACTGAATGTGAAGCCCAGGTCTGTTTATTAGCTGGGGGAGTTTAAACAGCTAAGTTTCTGATCCTCTAACTTAAATGAAGATTAAGTTACCTATCCAATAAATTTATAAACTAGACAAAATAATGTGAGTTTTAAAACTTGATGTTACTTAGTAAATACTCAATAAGTGTCGGTTACAATTATTATGATTATTATGCATTCGCCACAGTTGTGACAAGAGCTCAGACCCTGAATCCCCAATCCAAGGCCCATTCAAACATGCCAGTCTCTCATTCCACCCTCAATCAGAATTCTGAACACAGCAGGTAGTCATTTGTGAGGATTCAGTCAGGATGGTTGGAAAGATTGTAAAATTATAGAATATAATCACAAGCCTTCTTAGAAGGCTGAGAAGTTTGCATAGTTTCAGTAGAAGTTTTGGCTGAACGCAGCCTAATCCCCTTTACCTTTAGTTGATAAAGAAAAGCAAATAACTAGGGAATGTGGGAGAGTTTATCTGAATGCTGGAGAGGCTGTGGAGAAACAGGAATGCTTTTACACTGTTGGTGGGAGTGTAAATTAGTTTAACTTCTGTGGAAAACAGTGTGGCGATTCCTCCAGGATCTAGAAATAGAAAAACCATTTGACCCAGCAATCCCATTACCGGGTATATACCTAAAGTATTATAAATCATTCTATTATAAAGACACATACACGTGTATGTTTATTGCAGCACTATTCATGATAGCAAAGACTTGGAACCAACCCAATTGCCCATCAATAATATACTGGATAAAGAAAATGTGGCACATATGCACTATGGAATACTATGCAGCCATAAAAAAGGATGCATTCATGTGCTTTGCAGGGACATGGATGAAGCTGGAAACCATCATTCTCAGCAAACTGACACAAGAACAGAAAACCAAACACCGCACGTTCTGACTCTTAAGTGGGTGTTGAACAATGAGAACACATGGACACAGGGAGTGGAACATCACACACCCAGGCCTGTCAGGGGGTGGGGGGCTAGGGGAGGGATATCAGGGGGTGGGGGGACAGGAAAGGGATAGCATTAGGATAAATACCTAATGTAGATGACAGGGTGACGGATGTAGCAAAGCACCATGGCACATGTATACCTATGTGACAAACCTGCATGTTCTACACATGTACCCCAGAATTTAAAGTATATTAAAAAAAAAAACAAAAAAAAACAAAAAAAAACAGAAAAAAAGAGTATATTGTTCTGTTTTATAGGTGTGCATTCCCCAAAGTGCTCAGAGGAGTACTAGCCACTCCTTAAGTCTCTGCCCACAATTTCCTCAAACTCCCTGTCAAAGACAGACACACATGAAGAGCCCAATCTGACTGCTGAGTTCAGAAGGGACAGATGAGGTCCAGTGTACATTCTTCATTTTCCTACATGGAACATGAGTTCATGTGTTCTCCCTTCCTGGAATAAAATCCTTATAGAAAATAATAATTTTATCTGTGTGGATTTTACCAATAATTAGCTGTGGGTGGATTAGGTGTCCCTAAAAGTATCCCTTTAGTTTGAAATTGTCAAATATAAGATTTCATTCAAGATAAATCATTTTTTGGAGAGTATTTTCATGTTAAATCTTCAGATGATTTAATATAAAAATTTGGGGAATTTTTCATAAAAACTGATGAATTTTGGAAAATTTGGAGAATGCACTTTAGGGGTTCACAGCCCCAATCCAGCAGCAGGAGGATCACTTGAGCCCAGGAGTTTGAGGCTGCAGAGAGCTATAATAGCACCACTGCACTCCAGCTGGGCAACATAGCAAGACCCTGTCTCTAATAATAAAAAGAAAAAAGAAGAACATGGAGTTTCAAATCAAACTAGCCTGGGCTTAAATATGAAGTCCTCTACTTACTTTCTGCAGAACTTGGATAGTCATTTAAATTTTCTGAAGCTCAAATGCCTTATCTGGAAATTGGGGATGATCATGTACACTTCATAGTGTTATTTTGAGCCTACGCTGACATAAGTACCTGACATCCAATGTCAGCTTCCCAACTCCTCCTCAACCAGTCTTTTCTGAAACTGAAATAATATCCAGCAAGCAGTATCATTAGCTTAAATTCTATTAAGAACTATTCCTCCAATGCCTCAACCCTTAGGAATAGCCACACTAAACAGTCAACACATCCCACACTGAACTGATTCCACAGGCCAGTGGAGAAAAACCACTACTACAAAACTCTCTCTCTCTCTCTCTCTCTCTCTCTCTCTCTCTCTCTCTCTCATACTCACACACACTCACAAGCACATGGCATTTACACCCCCTCCCTATCAAAATGATTTCTCACAGTCTCCATAGCCTACAAACTTTAAATTTTACCTCTGTTTTTATTGCAGCCAAGTTGTTTTCCTTCTTTTGTCCTATATAAAAGCCCTTAACATCACATGCCACCTGCAAAGGGAAGAAAATGAATTAGCTGGAGTAGGAGTAATGTATCTGCCCAGAAATGTTCAGAGGAAGGTGAAAGCAGAAACAACTTACAAGGGACATTACAGCATTTCCTTGTCTTGTGAAATGTCTATTACTTAGCAGCTTTACACTGTCTTCTATTCCTTTCCTCTCCACCACCACAGAACAGATGCACACACAGGTAGGAGTACAGAGAGAATTTTAGGAATAACACAATACCTAGTATTCACATAAAACCTTACATTTGGCCAGTGAGGCGGCTCATGCCTGTAATCCCAGCACTTTGGGTGGGTGAGGTGGGTGGATCACGAGGTCAGGGATTCGAGACCAGCCTGGCTGACACGGTGAAACCCCATCTCTACTAAAAATACAAAAATTAGCTGGGCATGGTGGCAGGTCCCTGCTACTCAGGAGGCTGAGACAGGAGAATCCCTTGACCTCGGGAGGCAGAGATTGCAGTGAGCTGAAATCGCGCCACTGCACTCTAGCCTGGGCGACAGAGCAAGCCTCTGTCTAAAAAATAAATAAATAAGACTTTACATTGTGTGATACTTTACAGTTTTCAGAATACCTTTTTTTAATTCATTTTTTTAGACAATCCTGCTCTGTCGCCCAGGCTAAAGTGCAGTGGTGTGATCTCGGCTCACCGCACCCTCCTCTTCCTGGGTTCTAGCAATTCTCCCAACTCAGCCTCCTGAGTAGCTGGGATTACAGGCATGCACCATCACACCCAGATAATTTTTGTATTTATAGTAGAGACAGGCTGGTTTTGAACTCCTTCTCAGGTCATCCACCCACCTTGACCTTCCAAAGTACGGAAACTAAATGTGTGAGTCACTGCACCCAGCCCCAGAGTACTTTAATCTGTACTACCTCATTGATTACAACAATCTTTTAAGATAGGGCAGTATTTTTAATGCCCATGTATAAATGAGGAAACAGATACTAAGAGGAATGAGTTGCTAAAGGTCACTCATATAGTGATGGAGTTGAACTCACACTAATTTAATTTCAATTCAGGAATTCAACGTTCACAGGGTTTGAAATCAGTAAATATGGAAAATGGTTTTTTCAGACTTAATATTTGTTCATTCATTCAACAAATTCAAAGAGGATTTCCCACCAAGTCTCCCACATGGGAATCCCTCAAATCCTGTCAGTTGTCAAATTCTACCATCCTTACCTCAGAGATGGCTATTTCTCTTTAAACTCAAATCTTGTTCTAGAAACCCCCATCATTTCCTCCCTGGCCACCTTCCATACCTCACTGACACCTGCATGGTCCACTTCTGTGAAGGAAGATCAACATCACCCCAACCCTCTGATCATAGCCGAGTGAACCAGTACTGAACAGATGACCCAACCTCGTCCAGGCTGATTCACCCTCCCAAAAATGTGGATTTGTGACACATTTTTGGGAGGGTCACAAAATGGTCCCTGCTAGCCCTGCTATGACAGGTTCAGGTTGTCTTCCATTGCCCAGTATAAACAAATATCTCCACCAAAAATGTCTAGTCATAGTCTAACCAATAAGCAAAAAGTTATCCTCCTGTTATCTGCATTTTTCTGGCTTTTACAACCACCTGCAAGTGTGGAACCTCCAAATCTCCAAAAGTCCCTCCCAATTGATGGACATCTCCATTGAATTTTGTTTTTTAAATGAGGGTACATGTACCCTAGGAGGTATGTGGTGGCATACTGAGAGGTTCATAATGCACTTTCTTGGAAGTTCCATTTTAGTTCAAGATTGTTGGAAAATAGTAAGTCACTTCAATCAATATTTTGAATTGCTAAAATTGTGGCAGTATAATGTAACAGTATGAAAATGTATACACAATTGTTTCGCAACATCAAACACTAAGTTCTACAGAAATTTTCCCCTATAATGAGCCACTGGTAGGTATGTTTCCCTTCAGTCCCCTACCCCAAGGGAAAAATGTGTAAAGAATGCCATAGGAAATGTCCTAAATTCACAATGTGTTATGGCCAGGTATAGTCTCTGTCATGTTTTCTGTCTTCTCTGGTTCAGCATCCTTCCTCTAGGTACCTCCCCTCTCCTAGCCTGCTCGCTGGAAATTGCCATGTCCACACTGTCTCTGGGTATGGCCTGAGCACCCGTGTCTGCAGAAAGAGGAAGAAGCCTCTAAGTGCCAGTGCTACACATGTTCTCTTACATGAAATCTGCCAGAAAGAAGCACAAAAAGGCTGTCATCCAATGGCTTAGAACTCTGTCAGCTTTTACGTAAAATCTCCTTACCCTTAACTCATGTTTATGAACCAAACAAAACTTAAAGAGGGGTCCAGAGGTACCTCAAAAGGAGTCCTCACCCACAGATCCCTGCTGAGAAAAGTGATCTTATGTCCCTAATCACAAGGTTCCATGCTGGCATTAAAGATGCCGGGACAGGCCACACACAGTGGCTCCTGCCTGGAATCTCAGCACTTTGGGAGGCCAAGGAAGGTGGATCACAAGGTCAGAAGATTGAGACCATCCTGGCCAACACAGTGAAACCCCATTTCTACTAAAAATACAAAAAATTAGCCAGGCATGGTGTTACGTGCCTGTAATCCCAGCTACTCGGGAGGCTGAGGCAGGAGAATCACTTGAAATAAGGAGGCGGCATTTGCAGTGAGTCGAGATTGCACCACTGCACTCCAGCCTGGGTGACAGAGCGAGACTCCCTCTCAAAATATATATATATATATATATATATATATATATACATATATGCTGGGACCAGGGATGGGCACCTAACCTAAAGACAGCCAATCCTAAAATTGGCCTATAACTCAGGAAGTGCCCCACTGGGTGACCCACTTAACCACTCAGGTTCTCTTTTTTCAGTGTAAGACACAGAGAGAACTGCTAGCAGGATCAATCAGTAGCAAGAACAAAATGAAAAAATAGAAAAACAGAAATAAAAATTGTGTGAGAGAATCTTTAACCACATGTTCTCATACCATTATCACTCTGCCAACCTCCCTGTAACAGATACGTGTGGACAAAAACAATATGCCTTAAAATGTAGGAAGTAAAGACAGCTTTTCTTTGGTTTCCTCTGTTGCACTTCTTGTTTCCTACCTCTTCTTGACAAGCAAACGTAGACAAGAAGCAGGCTGCCCTTCTCTCCATTCCACCCTTGGCTTCACATGTTTAGATGGGCAATTAGACCCAAGATCCTTCTTGCAGGCAAGTTTGCTCTTCTTTCTCTCTTTCTCCAAATAGTAAGTAATTCTCTCTCTCTCTCTCTCTCTCTCTCTCTCTTCCTCTCCCTCTCTCCACTCTTGCGCATTCTGGTCCCAAGGTATAGGTTTCATACTGGATAAGTTAGTAATTGCATTCAGCTTCCAGTAATAATGTTCCAAGCATTGTGGCTTAAGGACATAAGAGTTTCCCATTATCAAGTAACGATAAGGCTGGAAGAGAGTAGTTGCTGGTATAGTTTCAGCCATCAAGGATTTCAGAGTGAAACCTTTGAGATTATCTTGGCTTTTCCCTTCTGGTTAGAGTCCAACAATACATTCAGGTTCAGACACAGAAAAAGGAAAAAGCAACAAGGGCTTTCTATGAAATTCCATCCAATTACTTTTTCTTGTGTCATTTGGACATTCCTATTTGAAAGAAGGATGAGATTTGTAGTTTTTTAAGTTAGAAATACTGACCTGCCTAAGAAACACAGAAGTTCCATTGATAATGGAGAGACTACTGCATGGGCAATTAATTGGTAGTATCTATCCTGGAAAGAATGGCAAGTTGGATATGTGGATTCTGCCTGGGCCTACTGCTTGCTTCAACCCAACTGGTACCAGGGCTTTGCAGCGAGAGCTGTTGGGTGCTGCTGTCACATTTAAAAGAGTAATACCCATATTACATACCCTTTCATTGCTGTTCTTCTCATGTCACAGGAATAACAGGCAGAGCTGGATTTGGGAATTCCTGGGACTCTTGGCACCATACCAGCCAAAAGCATCAAAGCCCTTCTTCAATTTCTAACAAGAGTCTGAATCTCACTGACAGTGGAACATTCAAGTAAATGGCAATTAACTCCTAGTGC
>NW_016107575.1:3082251-3086913 GCF_001604975.1 Cebus imitator | reverse complement strand
AAAAAGAATATAAAAAGAATCCCAGGAGTGAATTCTTCTAGATTTAAGCAGGGCCAACATACCTACATTCATAAGAAAGCAAGGTTGGTCAAACCATTACTTTGGATTTAAAGTGAATGGCCAAATAAATGAACAAAAATCTAATTATTTGCCATACACAATATGGAGTGAAAAAATAACAATACATAATCCCTGCTCAGTATAATTGAGGATACACATGTAAACAAATGCATATTTTAATACATATGGTAAGCGCTACAACAGTGCTAGGGACAAAGTATAATGGAAGCAAAGGAGATACAGGAAGCCTGCAGGAAGGGAGGAAAGGAAGACATCATCCCAGATCCACCTGAAAAAATTCTGAGGAATTTCCTTCTACGCTCCAGGGCTCTAACTTTACTAATAGCTATGTTAACCTGTTGCGAAGATCCACCTGTTCTTTCAACGAACCTAGCGAGATTTTCCCCCACTCCTTTCCCTTGCCAGAACAGTGGCCTCCTGAGGTGGAAACCTATCCAGACTCAATTTTTCTCTCTCCTGGGAATGGAATGACCTATCACTCGCTTCACAAGAGCAAATGCATTCCCCCTGCCCACGGGGAAAAAAAAAAAAAGAAAGAAAGAAAAGAAAAGAAAAGAAAAAAGCTCAAATAGGGCTGAGGATGAGGAAAAAAATGTTACCACGCATCTTATCAAAGGAAGGGTATCTGCTCCAGCCTGAAACCTAGATTGGGAGTTAGGCTTAGAGAAAGGAGCGTCAAAGGTGAAATCAGAATACCTGTGGTCGGAATCCTACCTCCTCACTAGTTTACCTTGGCCAAGATATTTAACTATTTAACCTTCCCGAAACCACTTTCTCATCACAGTGGAAATATCATTACATTCTTCGCAGGGCAACTGTGAGAATCAAGGAAATTCAACCTATCATAACGCAGTAAATGGAGTGTAAAATTTCAATTGCTTGAGATATGTGACCATGTTACTGTTTAAGTGGCTGAAGTGAGGATGAACCGCGAGCCTGACAGGAATTCCGGGCCTCTCAGTGGTCTGGCGCCACCTGGTGGGAGATGTTAAATAGCGATCGGAAGACTCGGTCCTGGGGGAGCTGGAACGTCCTGTAAAAAGCTGACGTCCATTGCTTTGCCTGATTATTTGGGGAGATGGGAGGTGCAGAGACTCCTCCTAGGACTCTGCGCGTCCTGGGGGCAAGTTGTCTGTTCTTTCTCACCTGTCTGGCTGTCCTAGGAATTCGGGCAGCGGGCAGAACAGGAGAGAGCCAATCATGGGGAACGGGAGATAGCCAATCATGGGGGAAGACGGGAGCTAACCAATCACGGGCGGGGAGGAGGGGGAAGAACGGGAGATAGCCAATCACGGGGTGGGGGTGGGCCGGAGATAGCGAATCACGGGGTGGGGAAGGACAAGAGATAGCCAATTACAGGGGCAGGGAAGTGGTAGCTAGCCAATCACGGGTCACTTTCTATTGTAACCACACAGTACTGGAAGCAGTTGCCCTGGCCCTGAGCCCAGTCTCACCTGTGGCTACAAGCCAGCTACCAGGGCCTCCCCTTTCCCCGTGAAAGCACCGAGCTCCTTCCTGCCTCATCACCTTTCTGGGTGCCATTTCATGTTTTGAGTTCTGTTGATTATGGTCACTGCCTGTATTTTCTGACACTACCCCAATCGTTTGTTTCCTGTCCATTGTTTCTCCCCCAACATTGTTTCTTTCAGTTAACTCTACAATCTGAAGTCATCTAGTGGTGTTTTTCCCCTAATGTAAGGTATGACTTACTTTAAGCTTTATGGTTTTACTTTAAGGCTCTGCTCTTTCAGTTCCTCTAATACCCCTTTGTTTACCAGTGTGTCCTCAGTGCCCATTACAACAGCTGGAATATATTTTGTTCTTAATAAACATATATTGATATGTCCATTTCTCTAGTCATTGGAAACATCTAAGCAAGGTATTTTAAGGGAATGGGGTTTGATATTACTAGTAATAATGTTCTTCTGTCAAGCTGATGAAGAGCAACTTTTAAAAATCAATCCAAAGAATGTAATTCCAGTCTCCAAAAATAAGTGGCAGCAAAAGTCTAAACACAAGTTTACATAGGTTAAGAATTTTTAACAGGTTTAGTTGCAAAATCCAGGGACTAAGATTTTTTTATTACATCTGATTAATTTTGTATTCCTACCACTGCTCTTACTAGCATTGCAGTTGACTTTATTGTTTTTAGTTTCCTGAGTAAACCATTTTTCAAAAAGCCAATTTCGAAGGACTATCTACAAAGAAGATTGTTTAGATAATCCCAAACACTGTGTGTACCTAAGTCAAATGGAGGGGGAGTATCAATGAAGGTTTGTGTTACCTTTCTCTAAAAGAGCCCTTGATTATTGAAAGATTAAGTTGGGATTTGGTGTTCCAAGAAATAGCATAAAGAACTTTATTTTTATATAAAAGGTTATAATCTTGTTATAAATGGCTCTAACTGTACAGTTATATATCACTGCTTGTGCAGTGGAGCACATTTCTACATAGACTTTTTAGGGAAGCAAACATCTTTTCTAAACACCTTTAGTGCAATACCGCCACCTGGTGTGGTGAAGGCAAGGAGGAAATTAGCTTCAGTTGAAAGTGCAGAACTGCCCGTGTTTGACATTCTACAGAATGTCAAAGCATGAATGACCCAAATGAAGTGATCGCAAACACAATGAATTAAATACAACTGCTACATCATGACGCACAAATAAAGACTATATAAATATCTGCATATGAACAGTTCAGAATAAAACAAGAGCGAACATCTTTAGTAATCACTGACTTATGTCATTACTAATGATAAGGAGCTTTAGTAAAAAGAAAACATAAAAAATACAAAGAAAAAGTAAAAACACCAATGGGGCAGCACCAATAACTCTTAAAGGATTAAAGGACTATTTTTAATGAATATGCAAAAAAGAGGACTGGGTGAGGAACATCAAGAACAACACATAAGAACAGTGGTAATAGTAACTAACATTTATCGACTGGGCCATCATGTACCAGTCACAATTCCAAGCACATCTTGTGTGTTAAGTTAGGTAATCCTTGCCACCCTCTGAGTTAGGTACTATTTTGAACATCATCTCCATTTCATCTGAGATGAATGGAAAGAGTTGAATCACTTGTCAGGATCACACAGTGTAAACAGGAAAGCCAGATCTTAACTTGAGGTAGCCTGGATTCAGAGCCCACACTCTCAACACAAGCCTTTGCCTCTAAGCTGAGAGCACACTTAGAGAAATGCCCAAAGTGTGGCTGTGAAGAACTAGTTGAGAGGGCCAGCAAAGCACTAGGCAGAGCAAGCTCCACTTCTTAAGAAGATATTATCACACAACAGATAGCAAGCCAAAAGCAGAGCCACTCAACTGCTCCTCTCCTTCCATCTTCACTCATTCCCTAATATGAGTGAGTGACACATAAAGAGCAATCATAAAACAACTGGAAAAGAATTGATAAAGTCACCGCATTTGTAAGAGTGGGAAGGAAGCACCAGAGCAGGAGGAAATGTTGGAAAACAACACCGAGTCTCTAACTAATCAATTCTCCAATCTCTACTGAGTAACTAGCCTGAATTTTTCCAAAGCTTATAGATGGGATCAAGAAATCCATCCAATTGGCCAGAGCTCAACAAATATTTGAAAATGTTTAAAGGGGATTAGAGGATCCAAGATGGCCGTTTAGGAACAGCTCAGGATTGCAAGTCCCAGTGAAAGCGCAGAGGGTGAGTGGAAGCCGCATTTTCATTGCCCACAGACTAGGCAATTCCCAGGCAGAGGAGCTCCACGGGTCGCCAACACAGCTGTTTCGGCCAGCGCGGCTGTGCAGGCCAGCGTCACTGCTTTGCACCGTGCGGCTGCTTTGTCGGCGCCCTGGAGCAGCAGTTCTCTGCACAAAATACACCGGTCCGGGTGCCCTTTTGACTGGCGACTGGAGCCATGGGAAGTTGCCCATTTGTCTGTTTAAAAAGGGGACTGAGCAGGGAGCCAGGACAGTAGATTCCAGGGCAAAAAAAGCACCACGAATCTCAGTGCCGCTGTTTAAGCCAGCACAGTGAGTGGCCACAGGGGAAAAAAACAGACCCTGGAGCCTCTTCAACAGGCGACTGGAACACAAACTTTAAAAAGGCCCTGAGGGAGGGAGCCAGGCGATCAGGCTCGGCTGGTCCCCCCCACAAAAGAGCAGCAACCAGAAACTCTGGATTGAGAGTTTCACAGCAAGCACAGCTGAACCCAGGACAGTCCAGCTCTGTGGGGGAGGGGCGTCCGCCATTACGAGGCAGCCCACCACTACAGAGGTAGTCAGCCAATGCTGAGGCAGCCCGCAGTTGCCAAGGCAACTCGCCATTGCTGAGGCAGCCCACCGTTGCCAAGGCAACCCACCACTGCAGAGAGGCTCCGCCTTAACAGAGGCCAGTCACCATTGCCGAGGCAGTTCTAACTACACCCATATAAACAGGACTGCAGGGAAGTTCACTCAGCAGCTGGGCAGAGCCACAACAGCTCAGCAAAGCCTCTACAGGCAGACAGTGACTAGGTTGCCTCCTTCCTGGACAGGTTAGCTCTGAAAGAAAAAAAAAAGAGAGAGAAGGCAGCAGCATAACCAAAACTCATAAAGCCCTAAATC
>NW_016107575.1:3079432-3080798 GCF_001604975.1 Cebus imitator | reverse complement strand
AACATCCTTAAAGAAAAGAACTTTCAACCCAGAATCTCCTATCCAGCCAAACTAAGCTTCATAAGTGAAGGAAAAATAAAATCCTTTGGGAACATGCAAGTACTCAGAGATTTCATCACCACCAGGCCAGCTCTACGAGAGCTCCTGAAAGAGGCTCTATACATATAAAGGAATAACCAGTACCAGCCACTCCAAAAACATGCCAAAAGGTAAAGAGAATCAACACAATGATGAATCTGCATCAACTAATGGGCAAAACACCCAGCTAGCACCAAAATGGCAATATCAAATTAGCACATAAAAATATTAGCCCTAAATGTAAATGGACTAAATGCCCCAATCAAAAGACACAGACTGGCAAATTGGATAAAAAGCCAAAACCCATTGGTGTGCTGTATCCAGGAAACCCATCTCACATGCAAGGATACACAAAGGCTCAAAATAAAGGGATGAAGGAAGATTTACCAAGCAAATGGAGAGCAAAAAAAAGCAGGAGTTGCAATTCTTGTCTCTGATAAAATAGACTTTAAAGCAACAAAGATCAAAAGAGACAAAGAAGGACATCACATAATGGTAAAAACGATCAATGCAACAAGGAGAGCTAACGATCCTAAATATATACGCACCCAATACAGGAGCACCCAGATACATAAGGCAAGTTCTTAATGACTTACAAAGAGACTTAGACTCCCACGCAATTATAGTGGGAGACTTTAACACCCCATTGTCAATATTAGATAGATCAATCAGACAGAAAATTAACAAGGATATCCAGGACTTGAACTCAGACCTGGAAGAAGCAAACCTAATAGACATTTACAAAACTGTCCACCCCAAATCCACAGAATATACATTCTTCTCAGCACCACATCACACCTACTCTAAAATTGACCACATAATTGGGAGTAAATCACTCCTCAGCAAATGCAAAAGAACGGAAATCATAACAAACAGTCTCTCAGACCACAGTGCAATCAAGTTAGAACTCAAAATTCAAAAACTAACCCAGAACCGCATGGCTTCATGGACACTGAACAACTTGCTCTTGAATGTTGACTGGATAAACAATGAAATGAAGACAGAAATAAAGAAGTTCTTCGAAATCAACGAGAATGAAGACACAACATACCAGAATCTCTGGGACACATTTAAAGCAGTCTCTAGAGGAAAATATATAGCAATAAGTGCCCACATAAGAAGAAAGGAGAGATCAAAAATTGACACCCTATCATCAAAACTGAAAGAGCTAGAAGAGCAAGATCAAAAAAACTCAAAGTCTAGCAGAAGACAAGAAATAGCTAAGATCAGAGCAGAACTGAAGGAGATAGAGACACAAAAAAAACCCCTCAAAAAAATCAATAAATCC
>NW_016107575.1:3067649-3076567 GCF_001604975.1 Cebus imitator | reverse complement strand
AAGGCATCAAATCACACTGCCACGTGTGTACCTATGCAACAATCTTGCATGTTCTTCACATGTACCCCAAAACCTAAAATGCAATAAAATAAATGGGAAAATAAAATATTTCCAATTTTTAAAATTAAAAAAAAAAACAACTCTGAAAAAAATGTTTAAAAGGGGAGAAAGTTAGACTTCAGAAATTATACACATGTATGTTAGAATATAATTCTGGGAATGTTAAAAATATAATACAACATTGTTATAAATATAACCTGTGGGGGTGCTATAGACTACTAAATGTTTCGTTTATGAAAATTTTATTCATTCAAAAATATGTGTTAAGTAACAAATACCCCCATGAAACTTAAATTTTTAGTGGCGGATGGTGGGTATAGGTAATAATTGAATATGTGCAGAAGTGTAAAACAGGTTAAATATTACAGTATGCATCTAATATTTAACAATATTACATGGGATACAATTCATAGGGCAAGGGATACAATTTGTAGGGAAAGTCTCTCTAATAAGATGACTTTTGAGAGGAGATTTTTTAGAAAGAGTGGGACATGGGAGGACGTAAAGGAAAAATAATTCAGGGAGTGGAAAGTGCAAGTTCAATGGTTCTGTGGTAGGAGGGTGCTTGGTGAATTCACAAAACAGGAATGAGGTCCATGTGGCTGGCGTGGAGACAGAGAGGAAGTTGGCATCTGAGCAGAACAGAGGCTCTGATTATGTGGGACCTGTAGGCCACTGTAGGAACTTAGCTTTTTATAGTATTAAATCAAGCTAAGCCTAAGGCTACCTCATTACATATTTTAAGTTCGGCCTGAAGGTTTCTCTGTACATTATGAACTATAACCTAAACGGACTTGTAGACAGACCATAGCCTACTCTTGTGCCCGTCATCAAGTTTTGGCCAATCAATGGTGGCCAACTGTTCAAACTGTGTTCCACTATGGCAAATGCCAAGCTGTAATCAATCCTGCTGTTTCTGTACCTTCCATTTTCTGTACATCACTTTCCTTTTTCTGTCCCCAAATCTTCCACCACATGGCTGCACTGGAGTGTCTGAGCCTGCTCTGGCTCTGGAGGCTGCCCAATTCATGAATTGTTCTTTGCTCAATTAAACTCTGTTAAACTTAATTTGGATAAGGTTTTTCTTTTAACAATAGTGAGTGAGTTCAGAGGCCCTGAAAGGTTTAAACAGGGGAATGACAGGCTCTACATTATATCTTATCAAGATTGCTACTGTTGCTTTGTGAAAAATTGAGTAAGAGAGTTGGGAGGCACAGAGAGCAGATAAAAAGGCTTCTGTAATAATCCAAGCCAACTATGCCCCCTTTCCTCTCCCTTCATGGCAGAGTGCTAGGCTTGTTTGTGTTAATAGTCTCCTTATCAAGCAGAGTGCCTGGCATAATAATGATGGTTGCATGAAACCTTTGGCAATAGCAAATAAACTGCAGTCATTCACTGACACCTTAAAAGGAACCATGCGTTTGTCTATATTAAAAACGCAGTCTGTGATAAGAGTCATTGCTTCACAGGTGAAAGAAGGAATGCAAATGGAAAGAGACTCTATTTCAAACCTGATTATCACCAGAATATCTGCTTTGCCTGCTGCAGGTTTCCTTAAAACCCGTAAGCAAATCCTGTTCTCTTCTCCACCCACACAGGTCCAGATGGGCATGCAAAACCGAATTTGGGAAACTGAAGCTATGTTTTGTTTGCACCACTGATGCTGTGCTGTGGCCCTCTGGGAAGGCCATTGTACAGCAACACCTGGATTTATTAATCCTGCATCACCCAAAAGATAGAACCGTTAGTCTTCCACCCTACGATGAGCTCTTATACGTATCCAAGAGATGTTCTAGAGAAACAACATCCCTCTAAGATTCCTGCCAGAACTTTTATGCACTCACTTCGGGATAGATCTAGGGAAAGAGCTGGATGCTTTGTGAAGGAAGGGATTCTGGCTTGGAATGTACATTTACCTTTCTGCACTGGGTGGCATCTAGGCCTTCAAATTAGCCAACTAGAGAACATTAGCCAAGTAGAGAAGATTAGCCAGCTAGAGAAGAGACATCATGTTGATTCTAACTTCTACATCCACTGTGTCCTATGTAGTCAAAAGTACATTTCTGTTTATTTCAGTCCTGGAGTTTGCAGTGGGGTTTCTGACCAATGCCTTCATTTTCTTGGTGAATTTTTGGGACATAGTGAAGAGGCAGCCACTGAACAACTGTGATCGTGTGCTGCTGTGTCTCAGCATCAGCCGGCTTTTCCTGCATGGACTGCTGTTCCTGAGTGCCGTCCAGCTTACCCACTTCCAGAAGATGAAAGAGCCACTGAACCACAGCTACCAAGCCATCATCATGCTGTGGATGATTGCAAACCAAGCCAACCTCTGGCTCGCCACCTGCCTCAGCCTCCTCTACTGCTCTAAGCTCATCCGTTTCTCTCACACCTTCCTGATCTGCTTGGCAAGATGGGTCTCCAGGAAGATCTCCCACATGCTCCTGGGTATTATCCTTTGCTCCTGCATCTGCACCGTCATCTGTGTTTGGGACTTTTTTAGCAGACTTCACTTCACAGTCACAACTGTGCTATTCATGAATAACAATACAAGACTCAACTGGCAGATTACAGATCTCAACTTATTTTATTCCTTTCTCATCTGCTATCTGTGGTCTGTCCCTCCTTTCCTATTGTTTCTGGTTTCTTCTTGGATGCTGACTGTCTCCCTGGGAAGGCACATGAGGACAATGAAGGTCCATACCAGAGACTCTCGTGACCCCAGCCTGGAGGCCCACATTAAAGCCCTCAAATCTCTTGTTTCCTTTTTCTGCTTTTTTGTGATGTCATCTGTACTGCCCTCATCTCAGTGCCCCTACTGTTTCTGTGGCGCAACAAAATAGGTACGATGGTTTGTGTTGGAATAATGGCAGCTTGTCCCTCTGGCCATGCAGCCATCCTGATCTCAGGCAATGCCAAGTTGAGGAGAGCTGTGACAACCGTTCTGCTCTGGGCTCAGAGCAGCCTGAAGGTAAGGGCTGACCACAAGGCAGATCCCAGGACACTGTGCTGAGAACAGACATGAAATGAGCTCTTCATTCATACGCCTGACAGTCTTCATGAACATGCCTCTGATTCCTCAGAAATACAACTCTGATTCCTCACTAAGCCTCCCGATTTCTTCTGTAAAACATAACTGAAAGTCTCTCTAGTTTGTATCAATGAATTCACTTATAGCTGAATAAAATAATTATGCACTATACATGGCCTAGGCAAGAATAATGTTGTTGGTGTCCCAGGTTTATTTTCTTAAAATGAACAAAATATTTAGGTGAGGTATTCAGTGTAAATCCTTTATATACTATAGCTTATTATTGGTATGAATCAAACCATGAGAAATCACCTCTTCTAAAATAATATCCAAATCCCAAGATAATATGTTCGGCTTTTAACATGACTGCTAAACCTCTTTCTCAGGACTGACGCTAGCATCATATTTGGAAATACTCACTACTGCAAGAAGTATATAATCCTCTTCAAACTCCACAATTTTCATGGAAACAAAGACAAACTTGGAAAAAAATTATGTCATAATTTCAGATTCAAGAGGTACCACATAACTTCAGCTACAAGAAGACAGAGGTCATTTTGTCTGAAAATACACTGATTCAGAAAATGCACTTTGACCTACTTTATAATGCTGGAAGAGCAGCAGATCTGCTCAGTAGGTGACCTGAATGCCATATGTTTGTAGAGATTCAGCCTTCTCTGTCTCTTTGCACAGGAACCCAGCCAGGAAGTCTTTCCTCAAATCAGGTACGGAAAGACTCAGGAGAAAACAAGATATGCCAGACATTTAAATCTTGATAGGCTTCACAGCGGTTAAGAGCTCACCACCAAGGCTCTTAGTTCTGTCAGCTGTGGGGCCAGAGAACTCCTTCCTCCTCTCAGGCACTTGGTCTTAATCTAATACTTCATCTCAGTTTTCCTCCAAAATTTAGCCATTTCTTCACCTCCAGTGGCTACAAAATATGCAGCTTCATTTGGCTTCCTTTCCTTTGTGTACACTGAAGTTGTCTTAGGCTTCCCTCAAAGACATAGGTCCTCGCTCTTGGCTGCACATTGAAATTACCTAAGAGGCTTTTAAAAAATCTCAACGTCCCAGCCAAATATGGCCAATAAAATCAAGTCTCTCGAGACGAAATGAGGTTTCTTTTTCTTTAATGGTCCTCAGGTGATTTCAGGGTGCAGCCAATGTTGAGATCCACTGTTCTAGATGCCCTGTTGGTGTAGAGGTGGAGCATCTTTTCATATGCTTATTTGTATGGCTTTATTTTTAACATTACATTTTTGAGGTTCACCCATAATATTATGAGTCACTGCTTGCTTATCTACTCACTATTGCTGAACATTTGCATTGCCTACAGTGTGGGGATACTGTGAATAAAGTTTCTATACATATTCTTGAAGAATTCATTTCCCTCTAGGCAGTTTCATTTCCCAGGTAAATACCTAGGAGTGAAATTACTGTGTCATAAAGTTTATATTTATTTAACTTTATAAAAGCTGTTCAAGAGTTTTCCAAAGTGATTCTAACATGTTATGCTCCCCTCAATAATGTAGGAGAGCTGTTCCACATTCTCATCAACGTTTGGTGTTTGTCAGTCTTTTTAATTTTGGCCATTCTAGTGAGAAATGAAATGGTATCTCATTGTGGTTTCCATTTGCATTTGTCTTCTAACTAATGATATGGAGCACAATTTTGTGTGCTTCTTGGCTATTTGTATTTCTTTTATTATAAAGTAACTATTTGTTTGCCCATTTTATATGGAGTTATCTTTTTATTGATTTGTAAGAGTATTGATTTGTAGCGTTTGTGTATGTGTGATCATATATATATGTATTCTTACACAACTCATATATATCCACAACTGTTTCATATTAAGTTGTCTTATTGATTTGTAGTAATTTGTTTCATGTGTGTATATATATATATACACACACACAAATATACATACATATATGTATATATGTGAAAATATATAACATATACACTCTGTATACAAGTCCTTTTTCTGATATATGTATTGTGAATATTTTGACCTAGACTGTGGTTTTCCTTTTCATTTTTTAATAGTATGCTCATAAGCAGAAATTATGACTTTGAATAAAAGCTAGTGTCATTTTTTTCTACAATGCTTGTGCTTTTTCTGTCTGCTCTAAGGAATATCTGCCTGCCTCTGACATGCAAAAATAGTCTCTATGATTTTCTCTAGAATTTTCATCATTTTTACTTTTATATTTGAGAATATAATTCATCTTAAATTTTTATGTGTAGTATTAAGTAGGTCTGAACTTTGCTGTTTTCATATGTCTATCTAAGTATTCCAATACCATTTATTGAAGACTTTTATTTTCTAATTTAATTGATGAACTCTTGTCGAAAATCATATGACTATATATGCATGAATCTTTTTCTGGTTTCTATACTGTGTTCCTTTGATCTATTTGTTCAACCTTTAACCAATACCTCACTTTTTGATTATGGTAGATTACTGGTAAGTTTTAAAATTTCAAAAATATTCAGTCTGAAAACATACAAACATATCTCTTTATTTTTTGTCTTCAGTTTATCTCAGCAATGTTTTGTAATTTTTAATGTAGAGGTCTTTTGATAAAATTATACCTAAGTATTTAATATTTTATAATGTTATTGTATATAGAGTGGTTTAAATTTTTATTTATTTGCTTCCAGAATATAAAAATACAATTGATTTTTGTATGTTAACTGTTATCTTACAAAAAACTATTCTAAATTAATATATTGGTTCTAGTAGCTGTTTGAAGATTCTTTGAAATTTTATACTTAATAATGTCATCAGTAAATAAAGAATTTTATTTCTTCTTTCTTCATATGTATGCCCTTTTAAAAAAAAAAAAATTATTTCACTGGCTAGGATCTCCAGTGTAGTACTGATTAGATTTAATGTGAATATACATTCTGGTCTTGTTCCTGTTTTTAGGAAAAAAATATTCACTATTTCATCATTGGATATAATGTTAACTGTAGGTCATTTGTAGATTCCCTTTATCAGATTTTAAAAGCCTATTTTTATTTCTACTTTGCTAAAAATTTTTATCATTGAGTATTGAATTTTATTTAAAAATTTTTTGTATTTATTGAGATACAATTTCTCTCCTCCATTTTGTTAACATGGTGAATTACAGTGACTAATCTTGGAATGCTAAATAAACCTTACATTCCTGGTATAAGCCTCACTTAGTTATAGTGTATTATTCTCTTTATATGTTTCTCTACTTTATTTGCTAATATATTGTTAAGGATCTTTGCATATATATTTATGTGAAATACTAACCTCTATTTTTCTTTTTGTTTTTTTTTTTAATTGCATATCTGTCAAGATTTGGTGACAAAGTTATTCTGGCCTAATGAAACAAGTTAGAAAACATTCCTTCCATATTTATTTTCTTAAAACTTTGTGTAAGATTAGTATTATTTCTTCTCTATTTGATATGATTCACCAGAGAAACCATTTGGACCTGAAGTTTTTTATTCACAAAGGTTTGTATTTCTTTAATAATTACAACCTATTTAATAGCTATAGTACTATTAAGATTTTCTATTTCTTCTTGTGTCTATTTTGGTTTCATTTTTCAAGGAGTTTGTCCATTTTATCTAAGTTTTTAACTTTTTGCCATAAGTTTGATCAGAATGTCCCTTAATTGACATTTAATGTCTGTAGTATGTTTCCCTATTCCCTTATTCTCAATTTTGATTACTTTGTTGTCTCTTTTTATTTATTGTTTTAGCTAGTGATTCTTCAACTTGTTGATGTTTACAAGCAATCAATATTTGTTTTCATTTGATTTTCTCTACTTTTATTTCCTCCTATTTATGTTCTATTATTTATTATTTTATTTCTTCTTAAGTTCTCTTCCTGCTTTAGCTTCTTAAGGCAGAGAATTTGATCAACAATTAAAAATTTCTTTTGTTCTAATGTAAACACTTAAGCTTTAAGTTTCCTGCTCAACACATCTTGGCTGTATCACACAAATTTTGATATGTTGCATTTTCATTTTTATTCAGTTTGAACTTTTATCTAATTACACTTTATATTTGTTGTTTGACCCATGTTTTACTTAGAATTGCATTGTTTAATTTCCAAGAATTTGGGACTTCACTAGATGTCTTATTGATACTAATTTCTAATTTAATGCTATCAGAACACATATTCTATAATATTTCAATATTTTGAAATTTATTGAGACTTACTTTGTGGCTCAGCATATTGTCTTTGTGAATAATTAATGTGTATTTGAAAAAGATATGCTGTGGTTGAATATAGTGCTCCATAACTATCAATTAGGTCAAGCTGTTTGATACTGTTAGTTAGATCTTCTACATTTTTCTGACTTTTTGTGTTATTTTAATCTCAAATAATGAGAGAGAAGTTTAAACATCTTTCAACACAATTGTGGATTTGTCTATTTCTCTCTGTAGTCCTGTCAGTGTTTGCTTTATCCTTTTTGAAGCTCTACTATTAAATTCTTACATGTTTATAATTGCTATGCCTACCTGATTTATTTACCCTTTTATAATTTTAGAATTATAAAATAATTTAAAATTACCTTTATTTCTCATAATACTTGCTTTGAAGTTCACCTGGACTGATATTAAAATAATCACTCTAGCTTTCATATGCTTTTAGTTTCCTTGATATGTTAGATCATTCTTGCATTGCTATAAATAAATACCTGAGGCTGGATAATTTATAAGAAAAGAGATTTAATTGGCTCATGGTTCTGCAAGCTGTACAGGAAGCACAGAGAGAGCATCTGCTTCTGGTGAGACCTCAGGAAGTTTACAATCATGACGGAAGGTAAAAGGGGGAGCAGGCATCTCCCATGGCAAAAGTAGGACAAGAGAGAGAGGGGAGGGGAGGTGCGCTATACTTTTAAACATCCAGGTCTGGTGGGCACTCACTCACTATCGTAAGGAAAGCAGAAAGCCGTGAGAGATCTGCCCTCACAGTTTAAACCTAGTCCAGCAGGCCCCACCTCCAACATTAAGGATTATGTTTCAACATGAGATTTAGAGAGAACAACACCAAGTGATACGAAAACTATATCACTTGGTTAATATTTCTATCCTATTATTTTCAAATATCTCTTTATTTTTCAAATATGTCTGTTAAGAGAAAGGCACTGGACCAATATATTCAAAGTGCTAAAAACAATACTGTCAATCCTCCTATATTCAGTAAACTGTCCTTCAAATATGAGGGAGAAATTAAGACATTTTCAGACAAAGAAAAGCTGACAGAGTTCATTACCACCATAACTGCTCTGCAAGAAATGCTTAAGGGAGCCCTGCAAGGTGAAACAAAAGAGCACTAGATAGTAATTCAAAGCTGTATGAAAAAAATAAAGACCTTAATAAAGCTACATGGGCAGTGATAAAAGCTAGTGTAAGTTTGTAACAAGATTGTAACTCCACTTTTTGTTCTCTGCATGATTAAAGGGACTAATACACTTTTAAAAAATATAAGTCTAAAATCTAGTATCATTGTAAATTTAGTTAGTTTGTAGCTCCACATTTTATTTTGTACATGATTTAAAAGACTAATTTAGGCCAGGCACGGTGACTCAAGAGCCTGTAATCCCAGCACTTTGGGAGGCAGAGGTCAGGAGGTCGAGACCAGCTTGGCCAACATGGTGAAACCCCATCTCTACTAAAAATACCAAAATTAGCTGGGCATCATGGCATGCGCCTGTAATCCCAGCTATTCAGGAGGTTGAGGCAGGAGAATCGCTTGAACCTTGGAGGTGGAAGTTGCAGTAAGCCAAGATGACATCACTGAACTCTAGCCTGGGTGACAGAGCAAGACTCCATTAAAAAA
>NW_016107575.1:3065769-3067616 GCF_001604975.1 Cebus imitator | reverse complement strand
AAAAGGAAAGAGGAAGAAATGGAGCAGGGTGGCTGAATAAAAGCCTATACCCTTCCTTATCCCTTGACAACAGCCACATGGCATGGAGAATCTGTGTACTTGAGGGAGGGCACAGCAAGGGTGAGGCTTTGCATTGAACTCAGTGCTGCCCTGTCACAGCGGAAAGCAGAACCAGGTGAAACTCAGCTGATGTCTGTCCATGGAAGAAGCATTTGAATTGGTCCTAGCCAGAAGGGAATTGCCTATCCCAGACGCCAGAACTTAAGTTCTGGCCAGCCTTGCCGCTGCAAGATCGAGTGCTCTGGGGCTCTAGTAAACCTGAGGAGCAGATTGGGCCAGAAGGACTGCAATTCCCAGACAAGGTTTAGTGCTAGACCATCCTCAGAGCCAGTGGACTTGGGAGGCACGTGACCTACGTCAGAGTGGCTAAAAGAGTGTTTGTGCCACCCTGCCCACATACCCCAGAAGCAGCCACACAATGTGGAGAAATCCATTCCCTTGGGAGAGGGAGAGTGCAGGGATTGAGGGACTTTGCATTGAACTCAGTGCTGCCCTGTCCCAGTGGAGACATGGCAGGATGCATCACCTACTGACTAAAGAGACCCTGGTCCCTGAATACCCAACAGTGATATCCAGGTACTATGCTACAGTTTGGGCTCTGAGACATGTTGGCTTCAGGTGAGATCCAGCACATCTCTAGCTGTGGTGGTTATGGTGAAAGACTCCTCCTGTTTTAAGAAAAGCAAAAGGAAAAGTAAATGGGACTTTGTCTTGCACTTTATGTCCCACTTTAGCCACAGTAGGTTAGACCACCAAGCAGGACTTTGGGATCCCTGAATCCAGGCCTAGGTGCTTGGTCAGTATTTCTGAGCCTGTCCTGGGCCAGGGGGAAATCCACTGCTCTAAAGAATGAATTCTAGGCCTGGCAGCATTCATCACAAGCTGACAGAAGGACTCTTGATCTTTAAGTGAACATCAGCGGAATACTGGCAGAACTCCCTGTAGAACCGCGGTGGTGGTGACCACAGAGAGCGGTTCCTCTGCCTGTGGCAAGGGCAGAGAAGAATGGGAAGAACTTTGTCTTGTGGTTTGAGTGCCAGCTTGGCTGCAGAATGGGACACCAGGTAAATTTCTAAGGTTTTTTACTTCAATCCCTGGCTTCCAGATATCATCTGTGGACCCACCCAGGGCCTGAGGTAATTTGCAACTCTGAAGGGGGCAACACCAGCCTCTAGCGGGTATTTGGGCCTGAGAAGATTCTGTATCGAGTCCTTGATCCCACTGCTGGGCCTGCTCCCACACTGTGGAGTGTACTTTCACTTTCATTAAATGTTTGCTTTTGTTGCTTCATTCAAAAAAAGTGGGGAGCAAAGGACTTGCATGGACATTTCCCCAAAGAAGATACACAAATGGCCAATAAACACATGAAAAGATGTTCGACATCATTAATCACTGGGAAAAGGCAAATCAAAATTATAATGATTAAACCCCTCAGCAATATCAGCATAAAAGGGACATACCTTACGGTAATAAAAGCCATCTATGACAAACACACAGTCAACATCATACTAAATGGGGAAACATTGAAAGGATTTTCCCTGAGAACTGGAACAAGACAAGGATGCCCACTTTCACCACTTCTATTCAACATGGTACTGGAAGTTCTAGCCAGGGAAATCAGCAAAGAGAAAGAAATAAGGGGCATCCAGATTGGCAAAGAGAAAGTCAAAGTGTCACTGTTTGCTGATGATATGACCACATACCTATGACCTCAAGCCTGTAATCCCAGCACTTTGGGAGGCTGAAGCGGGCAGATCACAAGGTCAAGAGATCAAGACCATCCTGGC
>NW_016107575.1:3050665-3064544 GCF_001604975.1 Cebus imitator | reverse complement strand
AAAAAAAAAAAAGAAAAATCTTTTTAAAAATTCTCTATTGCACCTCAGATAGACCTATTTTTGTAAAATTTTTGGTGGTTGCTCTAAGGATTACAAAATCAATTCTTATCACAGTCTACTTAGAGTTAACATATACACAATGATCTTGCAAAAGTATGGTTTCATTGTCACCAATCCTCATCCTTTGTGCCCTTGTTGTAATATATTTTACATATACATCTATTGTAAATCCCACAATAAAACATTATGATTTTTGCTTTATTTTCTAACTGAAAGATAAAAATTGTATATATTTATCATATTCAACACGTTGTTTTGAAATATCCACATGTTGTGGAATGGCTCAATCAAGCTGATTAACATATGCATTACCTCACATACATAACTATATTTTTGTGGTGAAAACACTTGAAACCTGCTCTCTTAGCAATTTTCAAGAATACAATACATGTTTATCAACTACAGTCACTATGTTGTACAGTGCTTCTATTAGTTCAACTTTTTTAGATTCCACATATGATTTTTTTCTTGAAATTGTCAGTTACATTTTCAAGAAATTAAGAGAAAAGATAGTTGTTTATATTTGCCCACATACTAGCCATTTCTAGTTCCTTGCAGTTAGGCTCAAAGGGTGATGCAGAGTAATAAAATGTGATCTCTTTGGCATAGAACCCTCAATTTAGTTGAGGGCTACATACAAACATATAGGAAATATTTAAATAGTAATAAGAGTTTGCATCTAATTAGGTGTCAACATTATTGGCATAAACAAACTGTGTAACCAGGCTTTGGATCCGAATTCAAGTGAATGTTATAGACAGATTTAGAGGTGGAAGTGAGCATAGCAAGTTCTCTACAGTAGGTAGAGGTCAGATTATGAAGCCAAGATCAAGAGCTGGGGCTTTTTCATGTTAGTAGCTATAACGGAATCTTAAATAAGGAAGTGACATAATGACAGCATTTATTTTATGTGCAGGATTGATTTGAAGGGGAGGAGGCAAAGGATTTGAACCACGTACACTTCAGTCACAATAAAAGGAAATGTGGTCTGGGGTGGAGGTAGTGGAAATAATGAATAAGGAATAGATTGAGAGGCCTTTGGAAAAACATCATCAACTTGTGTCTTAATATGGTGATTGATAGGGAAGGAAGAATCAGGGAGGATTTCATTGTGGGGTTGCAATATGATGTAATCACTTAAGAAAAATTGAAGTTGAGAGAGGAAGTTGGTTTGAATTTGGAATAAATTGTAAAATTTGGATTGTATTACAACTGGGTAGACATCATGTTTTCTACTTAGAAAACACCAGCAGACTTTTAAAAATGAAGAACTGAAATTCAGATTAGAGGTTGGAACTAGAAATAGACTTGTAGTCATCAAAGAGAGCCCATATGAAAAATGTAAGATTTAATTTGGGTTATAAAGGTAGAGGGAAAATGTTAGCAAGGTTAGAGGCTGTGAAATTCTGGGAGGAACAGGTGGGCAAGAGGTAGTGAGGATGGTTGGAAAAGGCCACTTTTTTTTTTTTTTTTTTTTTTTTTTTTTGTCTTCTCAGACCCTCCTTTCTTCTGAGAACAATCACCTCCACCTAGAGGCAACAGGCTTCTCTGCTAAGTGTTCTCCATGATCCCGCCCTTTACCATATTTGATGGATTCACTGTAAGCCCATCAAAGTCTATTTTTGGTAATTTTCTAACTTGATCAAAGAAAACTTTTGTAAGACATGAAATCCAGCAGCTTCTCAAAGCTATGTTCTCTACCCCATAGCCTACTATATGCAGAAATGAACAGAGACAAAGAGGTGAATATAGCTAAAACCCGGTTTTATTCAGTTCCCAATGTTCCAGAGGTCCAGCTATATCCTTGTCCTGTTTGGGTTTCACTGTACAACCCTGTATGATATTCCATGAACCAATACATACCACTTTTGCCTAAATCTGTTTGAATTGAATTTCTGACCCTTTCAACCAAAAGATGTATGCTGCACTGAGTGGTACAAAATCACATAAATGGAACAATTAAGTCCATGAGCAGACACATAGAGAAGGGATAAACACATAAGTTTGTTATGGATTGGGAAAATAAAAAGCATTATTCTTAGAATGGCCTGGCTCAGACTCAATGGGAAATCTAAATAGAAGATTAAATTTCAGTACCAAAAAAAGATGAACTGTCAGAGAAAATCTAAGAAATGGGTTATTGGTAGAGCCTCTTATATGGTTTGTTTTAGTCTACTTGATCTACTTTGTTTGCAAGGTATATTTAATTTGACAGGTTATGATTAAATTTAAATAAAGGTTTATTTATTTAAGAGTGCTATTCGTTTAAATACTGCCTGTGCAGGTGTTGTGCTTGTAAATAAGGTTGGGAGATGAAATGATGACACAGGCATCAACCCTGAGCTTTTCTGTGCAAAAGAGTCCCAAAATATACACAGTTATTTAATAGTTTGTAATTTTATTGGAGGAATGCTCCAAGTCCCTCTCAATTCATATCATCTCTTCTCCTAATCATTCAGCAAATATACTGTGTGCATTTGAGGGGCATTCATCACCAAAGTGGAAGTAGGGGAAACTGGAAAAAGAACTGGTGAAGACAAAGTATATTGACTTCACTGTTTTGCTGAGGGTTAGCATCTCCCAAGTTGCAGACACAGTTCAGGTCCTCAGGCATCTCCTAGTTGGAGCAGAGAGGCAGTGGGGCCCTTCATATGTGGAAGTGTGAACACAGATACACATAGCCTGAGGGAAACATGACAAACCTAATCACCCATCTATGAACTTTAAGGATTTCCAGAGTTAGTCCCAGACATCCCAGCCTCAGATTAATTATGGAAATAATTAGTAAGAGCCTGGGGAAGGTGATACTTGAGCGCCTTCTGATTTGTTTAAACAGCTGGTGGAGTTAAGCAATTGTTTTTACACACGGTTTAGTTTAGTATAAACCTGGGGGTTCCTACTGCACTATTTTGTGTCTTTTATTTTTCATTTAGATCTTTGAGCAATACCTTCGAACATCATGTACAGAGGTTTTTCCACTAATTTTTGCTTCTAGGATATGAACTTTCAGAGACAATGCAATTGAAAGTAGTATAGTCAATTGTTAAGCCTGGAGGTTCTGGAGTCATAATGGCCAATAATTGCAGATCTCAGCTCCAACATTGACCAAATTAGAAACATCAAAATATCTATTAACAAATAGATAAACATATTGTGATATATTCATGCAATGGTGTGCTACACAGCCATGAAATGAACATGGATGACCTCACAAATATATTGTTGAATGAACAAAGAAAGCTTTAGGGTAATTTGTATACTATGATATCATTACTTCAGTTCTTAAATATCTACAAAACACCACCACATACTATACAGGGTCCCATAAGTGGGTGAGAAAACAGAAAGAAACGCGTGAAAATTATAAACACTTCATTCAGGAGCGTGGTTACCGCTGATGGAAGAGTAGTATAAAAAAAGATTCTGGGATGGGCACGGTGGCTTACACCTGTAATCCCCACACATTGGGTGGTCGAGGTGGGCGGATCACCTGAGGTCACGAGTTCCAGACCAGCTTAACCAACACAATGAAACCCCGTCTCTACTAAAAATACAAAATTAGCCGGGCATGGTGGCACATATGGGTAATCCTAGCTACTCAGGAGGCTGAGGCAGGAGAATCGCTTGAACATGGAAGGTGAAGGTGTGGTAAGCCAAGATAGTGCCACTGCACTACAGCCTGGGCAACATGAGCAAAGCTCCACCTCAAAAAAAAAAGAGATTCCATTATTTTGTAATGGTTCAGTTCTTAGGTTAAGAGATAGGTGTTGTGAAAGATTAATTTCTAGCATATGTTCTCTACCTTTAAAATTATTGGGCAAATATTCTATCTATGTTTAGAAAAATCTATACTGGAAATAACCATTTTCCATTCTGAGTTAGAATGCAATTAAATATGTTTCCTAGTTAGTGGATTAAAGACAATATTTTGTAAATCACATTATTATGAATGAATTAACCTGAAATTATAATCTACAAAAGAAAAAATACTAGGTTTCTACTTCCAAATAAAAGGTATATCGGATTATGAAAATATAATTTAATAATGAAACCTTTCCAATTATCAATTTGTATTTTTTTTCTTTTGTTTCTCTCTTTGGTTTGTTTTGTTTGTTTGTTTGTTTCCTGAGACAGACTAACTCTGTTGCCCAGGCTGGAGTGCTGTGGCGCAAACTTGGCTCATGCAACCTCCACCTACTGGGTTCAAGTGATTCTCCTGCCCCAGGCTCCTGAGTAACAGGGATTACAGGCATATGCCACCATTCCTGGCTAATTTTTGCATTTTTAGTAGAGACAGGGTTTCACCATGTTGGCCAGGCTGGTCTCCAACTCCTGACCTTAAGTGATCCACCTGCCTCAGCCTCCCAAAGTGCTGGGATTACAGGCATGAGTTACCACGCCCGCCCCAACTGTATTTTTTCAATGCATTTAATATATTGTCTCCAATATTATGCATGTTTGTGTTATGTGCTTCATTCAATAAAATAAAGTTGTATAGTTCTGACAGATGTTTTTCTTATTCCTGGTTGTCTTTATATATTATACTAATTTTCAGGTCCTTATATGTATTTGAGTTTAAAAATCACTAGTTTATAGGCTATGACACTATAAAAACATATAAAGAGATCTTGCTGTGGCAAAATTATATACAATATCCATCACCAAACAAAATGATGAAACTTTAGCTTGATGTACCTTCATAAAAGTCAATTCACCATTTATACCAGTAATATGGTTTGGCTGTGTCCCCACCCAAATCTCACCTTGAATTGTAATAATCCCCATGTCTCAAGTTGGGGGCCAAGTGGAGATAACTGAATTGTGGAGCAGTTTCCCCATACTGTTCTCATGGTAATGAATAAGTCTCAGGAGAAACATGGAGGCCAGAAGACTCAGCCAGACCTTCCATGTTCCTCTGCCTACTTTTATCCTAGATGGCAGCTGATTAGCTGGTATGCACCCAAATTGAGGGTCGATCTGCCTCTCCCAGTTCCCCAACTCAAATGTTAATCTCCTTTGGCAACACCCTCACAGACACATGCAGGAACAATACTTTGCATCCTTCAATCCAATCAAATTGACACTCAATGTTAACAAAGGATGGAAAGAGAGAAGCCAAGGATAATAGCCGCACTTCATGATTCAGGCAACTGAACAAATTGTCTTTACATTCAGAGACATGGAACATAAGAGAATACGCATGGTATAGCAATTAATACATTTTAGGGCATGGTGACTCTGGGGTGTCTGTGAAGCATCTCAGTGAAAAATATAACTAGTCAGAGATATATAGATCTGAAGCTCTCTGATAAAGGAATCTGATATAGGAATAGCTCTCTGGCATAGGCATCAGCTTCATGAACATGGTGATTAAAACCTTGATATGAAGAAAGGAGGAATAAGTACATAATTTGAGGAATAGGCAGAGGAGAAAATAATACTTGCAGAGGCCAGGGAGAAGGGAGAAAATCTGGAAGAATATAAATTATGGAGACAAAGAAAAAGATTATATAATGTAAGCTGATGTGGGCCCCTGCCACAAGATCAAGTGGCATAAAGACTGAAAGGAGCCCATTTAATTTATCGAGTACGAGTCATCACTTAGTGATATGGTTATAGTGGAACTCAGATTGGCGTGAGCTGAGGAGGATTATCCAAGTAAAACAAAACATAGCTATAATGGTTCAAAGCCCTCCGAAGGTACATGTATTTTGATCCAGCAGTTACAGTTCTGATAACTTAGCCTAAGAAAATTATTAGGGACATGTAAAAGTATGCATGCACTCAGCTGTTCACTGTACATTAGGCATTTTAGGAAATAGAATACTGACCGAAGTTAATTTAAAGAAGAAAGGGTTATTTGAATACTAGAACTCATCCAGTTGCAACTTCATTTGCTGTATTTGATGACACTGATTATAGTTGACCCTACTGGAGAGGAGGAACATCTGACAACAGGAACCTTAACAATAGTAACCATGAGGAAGGCAGGCTCTGTTGTCTCAAACCAGGTGGAAGTGGACTAATGGGAGCTAAACTTCAAAACTATATGAGCTGAGCAGTTACAAGACACAAAGAAGTTAAAAAAAATTGATGGATGAAGTAATTAAAAGTATGAAACCCAAATAAATAGCCACCACATTTTCAAAACAGATTTGTAAAAGTTGTATTTGTTAACACTGTGCACAAACATTTTATACTAAATAAATATCAAACTACGTTCTTCCGAAAAAATAAAAAGATGCTGGGTATCATGTTATTGAATTATATGCGTTATCTTGCTCATTTCTCAGAACAGTTCTATGTGATATTTACTATAATTACACTATATCTATAATTTATAGATTAATAAATGGAAGTTAAAGAGACTTGGTAACTTAATCAAGGATGTTCAGCTAGTAAAGGTCAGATCCAGGAATCAAAACCAGGACTGATTTGAAAAACTTTGTTCTTGTCCACCACACTTCACGAGAAGATTTGTGGTTATGCAATTATTAAAGAAATCATATACTTTTACAGCTGAATAAATAAATCATACACTCACTTTTTCACCTGAATGCTATGCACATATTAAATAATACATTATCAAAATCTACATGAAAAGATATATATAACATAGTGTTACCTTAATCTGGAGCATATAGATTACAAAATAATATGTACAACATGTTCCTATTGTTCTATGTGAACCAGTGTTTGTCTATTATCTATCCATCTATCCCCCTATATACCTACTCATCTTGAAAGAATACATCCTGAGGTGCTAGCAATGACTATATCTAAATGTACAAGGTTATAAATGTCTTTTGTTTTCTCAATTTTCCTTGTTAATATTTTCCAGCCATCTTTTGTCATGAGCACATGTAGCTTTTATAGTAGGGAAAATAAAAGCAAATTTTCTAATTTAATATGCAATTAAAAACTCTTTGAAAATAGGACTTGAGTATTGTTCGCCACAGCCCACTGCTGTATCCAGCAGAGTGCCATGCTCAAGAAACACTGAAGAGCCACCATGAGGTCTGAAAGGTGAGCAGGTGGTGCCAGAGAGTCGTCCATGATAAAGGGGAATGAGCAGAGCTCCAGCAAATGGAACAAATGGAATAGCAAGGACCTGCTCATCTTAACTGGATTTCTTTTCTTAACATTTTTAACTTCACATAATTTCAGACTTGTGGAAATATTGTAAGGAAATCACAAATAACTTCCAGCTACCTTTTATCCAGGTTCAACACTTGCTAAAACTTTACTACATTTCTTTTCCCCCCGTATATCAAGGAGATTTAGACACGGAGGAAGCGCAAGTGTGTGGTGAGGTATTTTGTTTTCCAAATTCTCCTTAAAATGTTCCTCTGTGTTAGAACTCCCCTGGCAGGAACTCCTTGTCACCACTAGGGCTAGAGACTCTCTTCCCTTCTTTGCCCCGCCTGCTCCCTTTGCCAAGCACACTGAAGAGGAAGAGGTATTTCTTGGGATTGCTGCCAAGGCAGAGACTGTGAAGAAGGAAGAACGTTGCCTGAGCAGAAGGAGCATATTCTCAGGAGACGGGGCACCTGCCAGCCACACCAAGTATTAGGCCACCAGGAAGACCCCCATTTGCAAGCCAGCCCAGCCTTCCATAGAGAAAGAGGTGAGTGTGTCTGGCCTGGCTGCACAGAATATTGACTCTTCCCCAATGCCAAGACCTTCAGGGTGCCTGTCCTGTCTACAGTCACCTACCCCTCGCGTTTGAGAGGTTGAGGCTTCTGACAACTTAAGTCAATATGGTGAAGACTACAAACTATGGTGAAGACTACAAACTAAGGGGTCATTTCAAGGATAAGGGTTCTCAAAATACAGGAGAGGGTTTACTTGTTGGACAGAATTCAGGAGGCCAGAAATAGGGCCAGACTGAGGCCTAGACCAGGGAATGAGTGAAGGAGAGGCAGCATTCCAAGTTCAAAGGCTCCAATCAATACATGGTTCTTTCTGTGTTCTGGGCCCATGATGGGTCGCCTCCTGGTACCTATCAATGCCTTGCCTGTCTTCCAAGCCTCCCTTGCTCTGGGTACTCTGAGCGAAAGGCTGGGAGTGAAAAG
This sequence comes from Cebus imitator, assembly GCF_001604975.1. NCBI lineage: Eukaryota > Metazoa > Chordata > Mammalia > Primates > Cebidae > Cebus > Cebus imitator. Next base: position 3,056,409 of record NW_016107575.1, on the reverse strand, counting down.
CAGCCTTGTTCCTGAATTCTGATCCTGTTATAATCTAATCTTCACAGGCCCCTGTAGTTCCTTCATCATGAACTGGCACATGATTATCTCTGGGCTGATTGTGGTGGTGATTAAAGTTGTTGGAACGACCTTCTTTCTACTTTATTGTGAGTATTTGGGCAACCCCTTGCCCTAACCTCTGTGTTGTCTTGCTCATGGACTCCTCTGTCAGAATGCAAGGTTGAGTGTAGATGTCACGTACCCAAGTCTTTCCACCTGAGAACAACTGACCCAAACTGAGGTCAATTGGCAATGTCTTTCTCACTCCCCAGCACACACACTGGGCCAGGCTCCTCGGTCTACCTTGGAGATATAGAACTTACAAGTTTCTGATGGTTAGAACCCCATGCAAAGCTTTTGCTAGTAGAGTATTAGTTGGGTGATCTCAGCTGAAGTACTTAGCAGTGCTTGTTATTGTTGCCAAAATCTAAAAATACAGCTCCAGTTCAACCCAATTATGAGGCCATGGTAAGAGATGAATTATAATGTAACAGGATTTAACTGAGAAAGAAATTTCTGTGTACATATAAATTAATTCATCCAAATGCCTAGTAAAAGAAGGATTTCACTATCCTATCAAAGGATTTCACTGCAATCAGAAACTAGAATCTTCTCCAGCCCCGAAGCCAGTAGGGAAAGCAAATGAGGAAGGAAATGTGAGTAGGAGGCAGTAGTTAGCTAAGAAGTGTCTTCCTCATGATGCAATTTGAAGGTGCAATTCCTGTCAAGTCAGACAGCAGGAAAGAAATATGAATAAGTGAATGTAGTCACAAACCACATTTACACATCTTCACTGAGTCAGAGAGTTCAGTATTTCCCGCTAACAGTCACAGTACCCTGGCAGCCCCTGTGCTGAGGTTTGTTTGCTATATTCATCATGCAGTCACATTTGGGGCTGAGCCGACAGCTGATTTTCTTTGCAGTCCCACAGATTTTTAACAAAAGTGACGATGGTTTCACCACCACCACCAGGAGCTATGGAACAGGTAATCTGCACAGTGGTAAATCTCCCCAACCTCCTGCTACTTCCATGCTGAATTATTAGAGACCTTCCACACAGCCCCCTTTCCCAATCAATTCTTTTGGACAAATGTTCCATAAAGATCTTCTAATTAATTCCCTTTCTTTTATATATGAGAAAACCAAGAGCAGACTGAGGGAAATTCCTGATCATCAGTTTTCCTCCTGGATACGAGGGTACTTTCTATCTAATCATCGTAATAGAAGGTGAAAGTGCTGAATAGCCAGTAGCCATGGGAGACTGAGAGATGAGCGGGGCATGGTTCTCCTCTCCCTATTAAACCAGCTTCCTCTTGAAGTCTTATCCAAGAACATCCTCCCTCTCACTTCCTCTTACAACACCTATTACTACTGAGATCGTTAGGAGAAAGACCATTTCGAAAATGTTTATTGAATCTTCTCAGTTATAATCTCAAAGTCGTTTCTGATGAAAACCAGGCTAATACATCTTAGAGTCTATGAACTGTGTACTGAAATAAAAAGTGAATGCCAATTTGTTTCATTAAGATAAAAGTAAGTAATTTGATGGCAGAGTAAAGTTGTCTTCAACCACAATGGACAAATAACCGGCACCCCTGATGTAATGTTTGACCAGCCTCTGAAGCCACTGAAGCTGCCTGCTCAGACAGCCAGTGTTCCCAGGAAAATGAGGCCCCTATATGGGTTTCTAGAAATGAATGGACCCTTCTCTGCTTTTAGAAAGTCTTCATAAAGTTCACCTGCTTCCTTGTCTGCCAAAACCCCCTTGGCCCTGAAATTTTGTTCCAATTAGCCTCAGTCCTTAGAGCTAATACAGTGCTGATGAGAAAGAGTCCCAGAGCTGCCTGGGATTATGAGTTTTCATATTGAGTTTGGGACACCAGAAATAGAAAGAACAGCAAAGATGCTATGTGGAGCCTTGGGGAGAAGTACTCCAAACAGTTGTTTGGAGAAAACACTGTCAAAGGTTTCTATAAGATAAGAATATGAGAGTTTCCCTCTGATACTAAATTCCTCCATTATTTTCCTTTCTCCCGTTCTTTTTCTCAGGATTTGATGCCTACCGCTACATCAGAAAAAAAAAAAAAAAAAAGGAGACAGGAAATAGGATTTGGGTGTCGAGCATGACAAGTAATGGTAGTAGTTAGATGGAAGGCTCAAAGAAAGAAATTTTCTGAAATGTTCTAGATCAGAGTGGCCAAGAGCTTCTTGTCATCTCCATGATTCAGAGATAGTCACGCAGCCCATCCTCTGATGTTTCTGTTTCTGTGTTGTATTCATCAGACAGTAACATTCAGGTTTTCTTTTCAGTCTCACAGATTTTTGGGAGCCGTTCCCCAAGTCCCAACAGCTTCCTTCCCACAAGGAGCTATGGAACAGGTAAAGTGCATGGTTACAACCTACTCTCCATTGCCCAGGTTCTTATGCACTGAATTCTCAGCGACTTCTCCCATTGTCTTTATTCTTATGGAACTTTTTTGCTCAAAGGGACCACAAAGATCTTCCAGTTCATTCTCTTTATATATATTATTTTGGCTTTTATTTTTTAATTTTCTGAGTATATAGTATTTTTTAATTTTCTGAGTATTGCCTCAAGCATTTATCTTTTGTATTACAAACAAACTAAAGAATTACAAACTCCTAGTTATGTTTAAATCTGCAATTACACTATGTTCGGCTATAGTCACCTGTTGTGCCAGCAAATAGTAGGTTTTATTTATTCTTTCTATTTTTCAGTACCCATTAACAAGCCCCACTTCTCCTATACCTCCCCACCAACTACCCTTCCCAGCCTCTGGTAACCATCCAGCTATGTTCTATCTCCATGAGTTTAATTGTTTTAAATTTTAGCTCCTGTAAATAAGTGAAAACATGCAAAGCTTGTCTTTCTCTGCCTGGTTTATTTCATGTAACATAATAACCTCCAGTTCGATTCATGTTGTTACAAATGACAGGATCTGATTTTTTTATGGATGAATAGTACTCCATTGTGTATATGTACCACATTTCTTCATCCATTCATCTGTTGATAGACACTTCTTAGGTTATTTCCAAATCTTGGCTATTGTGAACAGTGTTACAATAAAAACAGGAGTGCAGATATCTCATCAATACACTGATTTCCTTTCTTTTGAAACTTTACTTAGGAGTAGGATCGCTGGGTCATGCGGTAGCTCTATTTATAGTTGTTTGAAGAGCCTCCAAACTCTTCTCCACAGTTGTACTAGTTTACATTCCCACCAACCGTGTGTGAGGGTTCCCTTTTCTCCAGATCCTCTCCAGCATCGGTTATTGCCAGCCTTTTGGACAAAAGCCATTTTAACTGGGTTGAGATGATACCTCATTGTAGTTTCGATTTGAAATTCTATACTGAGGAATGGTGTTGAGCACCTTTTCATGTTTATATTTGCCATTTGTGTGACTTCTTTAGAGAAATGTCTATTTAGATCTTTTGCCCAATTTTTAACTAGATTATTAGATTTTTTTCCTATACAATTGTTTGGGTTCCTTACATATTCTGGTTATTAATCCCTTGTCAAATGGGTAGTTTTCAAACATTTTCTTCCATTCTGTGGGTTGTCTCTTCACCTTGTTGATTGTTTCCTTTGCTAAGCAGAAGCTTTTTAACTTGATATGATCTTATTTATCCATTTCTCCTTTGGTTGCCTGTGCTTGTGGTATACTACTCAAGAAATCTTTGCTCACTTCAATGTCCTATAGAGTTTCTCCAAAGTTTTCTTGCATTTTCATAACTTGAGATTTTAGACTTATGTCTTTAATCCACTTTGATTTGGTTTTTGTATATGAGATAGGGGGTCTCATTTCATTCTTCTGCATATGAATATCCAGTTTCCCAGCACCATTTATTGAAGACGCTATCCCTTCCTCAATGCATGTTCTTGATACCTTTGTCAAAAATGAGTTCACTGTAGATGTATGGAATTATTTCTGGGTTCTCTCTTCTGTTCCGGCCTACGTGTCTGTTGTTGTGCCAGTGCCATGGCATTTTGGTTACTAAAACTCTGTAGTATAATTTGAAGTCAGGTAAAGTGACTCCTCCAGTTTTGTCACATTTTTGCTTAGGATAGCTTTGGACACTCTGGGTCTTCTATGGCTCCATGTACATTTTAGGATAATTTTTTTCTATTTCTGTGAAGAATGTCACTGGGTTTTTGACAAAGATTGCATTAAATCTGCAGATTGCTTTGGGTAGTGTGAACATTTTAACAATATTGATCCTTCCAATCCATGAACATGGAATATTTTTCAATTTTTTGGTGCCCTTGTCAATTTCTTTCACCAGTGTCTTATAGTTTTCATTGGTCAGATCTTTCACTTTAGTTAATTCATAGATATTTTATTGTATGTGTAGCTATTATAAATGGATTGATCTCTTAATTTGTTTTCAGAGTATTCACTGTTGGCATATAGAAATGCTACAAATTTTTGTCTGTTGATTTTGTATCCTGAAACTTTACTGAATTTGTTTATCAGTTCTAATAGCATTTTAGTGGAATCTTTAGGTTTTTACAAACATAAGATCATGTCATCTGCAAACAAGGATAATTTGACTTCTTCCTTTCCAACTTGGATGTTTTTTATTTCTTTCTCATCTGACTGCTCTAGCTAAGTCTTCAAGTACTATGCTGAAAAACAGTGATAAAAGCGGGTGCAGCCTTGCCATGTTCCAGATCTTACAAAAAAGGCTTTCATTTTTTCCCCATTCAATATGATGCTAGCTGTGGGTCTGTCACATATGGCTTTTATTTTGTTGAGGGATATTCCTTCAATACTCTGTTTTCTGAGAGTTTTTATCATGAAGGGATGTTGACTTTTATCAAATAATTTTTCAGCATTAATTAAAATGATCATATGGTTTTTGTCCTTCATTCTGTTGATATAATGTGTTACATTGATTAATTTGCATGTGTTAAACCATTCTTGCATTCCTGGGTTAAATCCCACTTGGTCATGATGAATGATCTTTTTACTACGTTGTTGAATTCAGCTTGCTAGTATTTTGTTGAGGTATTTTGCATCAATACTGATCATTATATTTGCCTGTAGTTTTCTGTTTTTGATGTGTCTCAATCTGGTTTTGGTATCAGGGTAACGTAGGCTTTATAGAATAAATTTGGAACTATTCCCTCCTCCTCTACTTTTCAGAACGGTGTGAGTAGAATTGGTATTAATTCTTCTTTAATACTTCAGCAGTAAAGCCATTGGATCCTGGGCTTTTCTTTATTGGGAGAGTTTTTATCATGGCTTTGATCTCATTACTTGTCATTGATCTGTTCAGGTTTTGGATTTCTTTGTGGTTCAATCTTGGTAGATTGTATGTGTCTAGGAATTTGTTCATTTCTTCTAGATTTTCCAAGTTATTGGCATACAATTGCTCTGAGTAATCACTAATGATCCTCTGAATTTCTGTGCCATCCATTGTAATGTCTCGTTTTTCATGTCTGATTAATTTGAGCCTTCTCTCGTTTTTTTCTTGATCTGGCTAAAGGTTTATTGATTTTGTTTATCTTTTCAAAAAGCCAACTTTTGTTGCATTGATGTTTTGTTTTCTTCATTTCAATTTATTTTAGCTTTGATTTTTATTTCTTTTGTTCTACTAATTTTGACTTTGATTTGTACTTGCTTTTTTATTCTTTAAGATTTATCATCGGGTTTTTGTTTGAAGTTGCTTTTTTTTTTTTTTT
>NW_016107575.1:2951856-3050625 GCF_001604975.1 Cebus imitator | reverse complement strand
CTGTTGTGTTTTCATTATCATCTGTTTCAAGAAATTTTCCAATTCCCTTCTTAATGTCTTTGTTAACTGACTTGTCATCCAGGAGCATATTGTTTAATTTCCATGTATTTATACAGTTTCCAAATTTTCTCTTGTTACTGACTTCTAGTTTAATTCCTTTGTGGTCAGAGAAGATGCTTAATATTATTTCAATTTTTTGAATGTTTGAAGACTTGTTTTGTTACCTAACATATGGTCTGTCCTTGAGAATAATCCATATGCTGAGGAAGAAAATGTGTATTCTGTAGCTGATGAATAGAATGTTCTATAAATATCTATTACGTCCATTTGATCTATAGTATAGATGAAGTCCAATGTTACTTTGTTGATTTTTCCATTGAAAGATGGTCAAATGCTGAAAGCAGAATGTTAAATTCTCCTCTTGCCGAAATGGCCCTTTTATCATTATATAGTGACCTTCTTTGTGTCTTCTTAAAGTTTTGTCTATTTTGCCTAATATAAGTATGACTACTGTTGCTCCTTTTTGATTTCCATTGGCATGGAATATCTCTTTTTATCCCTTCATTTTCAGTAGGTTTGTGTCTTTATAGTTGGAGCGTGTTTCTTGAGGAAAATAGATCATTAGGTCTTGTTTTTTCATCCATTCAGCCACTCTACATAGTTTGATTGGAAAGTTTAATCCATTTACATTCAATACTATTAATAATAAGTAAGCACTTACTTCTGCCATTTCGTTGTTTTTGTGTTGTTTTTCAGTCTTCTTTTCCTCTTTCTTTCCTTCCTGTCTTCCTTTTAGTGAAGGTGATTTTCTCGGTGGTATGATTTAATTTCCTGCTTTTTGTGTATCGTATGTTTTTTGATTCAAGGTTACTATGAGGCTTGCAAATACTATCTTATAACCCATTATTGTAAGGTGTTAACAACTTAACTCTTCTTGCATAAACAAGCAAAGCTAGCAAAAAAAGAAAACAAAACTCTACACTTTAACTTTGTCTCCCAGTTTTTAACTTTTTGTTGCTTCCATTTATAACTTTGTTTTTACTATGTCTTGAAAAGTTGTAGTTATTTTTATTGGTTCATCTTTTAGTCTTTCTACTTAAGACTACTTTACATACCACAGGCTCTTTGCAAGACAAAGCCTCCTTTTCTCTCTTCTTTTCTCAAGCAGAGGAATGTGCTGGGTCTCACCTCTGAGACATCTCAGTATCACCCAAGGCCCACAACCTAGGTATTGCTGCTGGTTATTCAGGGCCTAAGAACTCTTTCATCAGCAGGTGAGGGATCCTGTCAGGACAGTGTCCTTATCTTCAAGACACAGGATTCCCTTTTGGCCCAGGGTATGTCTAGGTGTGTCTAGAAATATCTTTCAGAAACTAGGCTTTGGAATGGGGACCTCACAACTCTACCTAGTGCCCTATTCTACTGTGGCTGAGCTGGTACCCAAGACAAAGCACTCTTTATTCTTCCCTCTCCTCTCCTCAAGTAGAAAGAAGGGTCTCTTTCGAAGCTGCATGTCATGCTTCTTGGGGTTGGGAGCGCAATGGCACAAGCATTCCCTTGGCCACCCTGGCTGGTATCTCAGTAGGTGTCCCCTAATTCTACTAGCTCAAAGCCCAGCTTAGCACAAGAACTTGCCTAGCAGTTGCAGTCCTTGTGTCCTATACTACCTTTCAAGTTTATTTAGGACCCAAAAGCAATTCAGCTCACAGTGGCAAGGCTTGCCAGAACTCAAGTTTCAACTACTGGCATGCAATCATCTACATGCTCCCTTCATGGTTGGGCATCAGCTGAGTTCAGCCCGTTTTGCCCTCCACAATGACAGGGCAGCACTGAGTCCAATGTAAAGTCTCAAAATCCCTGCACACTCCCTCTCCCATGCACATGGATTTTACCATGCCAGCTGTCACTGCAGCAAGGATAGAGGAAGGGTGGTGTCAGCAATTCAAGACTGTCTTTCCTACCCTCTGCAGTATCTCCTTCAGCTATAGGAAATTAAACCCAGATACTGAGTGTTCATCTAATTTTTTGTTCTCATGTACATGTTTGTGCTTTCTTGTGTGTAGATAGTGTTCAAATTTGGTGTTCCTGTAGGGGAATGACTAATGGAACCTTCTATTTGGCCATTTTCCTCTGCTCCTCCTTATTGTCCTTTTATATTATTATTAGGGAACCGGACTAGACTGGGTGGAATTTGTTCCTGGATGGAGAGTAATTTGTACCAATATATTTGTTAAAACAAAACAAAACCATGTATCGCTATTTTATGACTTAGTTCCAGGATTTATACCCCAAACCAGTAATCTCATACTCTCCTTTCTTGAACCTCTTCAGTCTGCCCGAAAGAATGGGAATTTCATCAAGGAAGATGTTTTTTCTTATCCACTTCTGAATCATCTTGGAATGAAAGCAGAGAGTTTTGCGAAAGAAAAGGATCCACATTGGCAATTGTCAATACGCTAGAGAAACTGGTGAGGACACTGGAATGGTACAGCAAAGCCATACACTCTACACAGCCTCAGTGAGCGGGTGATATGGGGTGGAAATTTAGGGAAGTGGAGATGGAGTGGAGTAAGGAATGGAGAGGTGGCTGAAAAACTGAAGCTGTTTGTTCTGGACTGGGGGTTAGGAGACTCTTTTTAGTAGCCGTGAAGCAGCATGTTTTTCAGTTTTATTTAACCACAGAAATCCACACCTGTGGTCTTTTCTATGGGTAGAAAAGAGATACCAGCAATGAGCTGGTATCCTGGGGATGGGCCAAGACATTTAAAGTGCAGCAAATGACCAAATGAGCTGATGTGTGTAAAAGTTGTTTAACAACTAAAAGAATACTTCATAGATGTGAAATGTCAATGTACCATCCCAGTCTGCATAGTAAACCAGGAAGATGTGGATTGACGACATTCGTAATATGAAAAACAAATAATCAGGTCATAGGACTGAATTTGCAGTTGATGATCATGATAATAATCATAAGGATGTATTATTATTCACATTTTATAAATGGAAACTAGGGCATGGAAAAGTCATTTGCCCAAGGTCAAACAACAGAATATGGAATTGAATTTAGATCTCACTGACTCCAAAACCCATACTCTAATCAATTATTTACTATAATTGACTATAATCAATTATTGACTGCTAAACATATAGCAGTCAAAGGAGAGGCAACTACAGACTAAAATAAATTATGTCTAAATGCTTAGACACTGTGCTACGTACACTATACTCCTGCTTATCTCGCTTCTATCCCTTTATTCCTCCTCTAAAAAGTTCTCCTGTGATTAGGAAGAGTTTGTAAGAGGATCTTTTTCTCTGAATCTTGGTAATAGATGACCAAGGGATCTGGATGCTACAGATCCTCTAGGGATAAGTACCCAGGTAGCAAGAAAAAACGTCCTCAGGTAGAAAACCAGGAGCAAGACAGGGGAATTAAAATAGGAAAGGAGGGAAGGCAAAAGGAAGAGACAAATGTGGCAAGTCTGCCACACCCATTAAGTTTTGTGGATTTCAATTTGCATCCTTGGTGATGAATAAGGTCATCATGACCAGCCTGACCAACATGGCGAAACTACGTCTCTGCTAAAAATTAGCCAGGTGAGATGGTGCACACCTGAAATCCCAGCTATTTAAGTAGCTGAGGCACAAGAATTGCTTGAACCCAGAAGGCGGAGGCTTCAGTGAGCCGTGATTATACCACTACACTCCAGCCGAAGCGACAGAGCAAGACTGTCTCAAAAGAAAATAAAAAAGGAAAAGAAAAAGACAGAGGTCATCATGCCAATGGTTTGCTGGTGACTCTCAAGTCTGTATCTCCAGCTCATCCTTCTCCTCCAAACAAGTATACCAAATTCCACTTTGATGTTTCAAGAGCCCTACAAACTATGTTCAAAACTGAATGAATTACATTTGACCCCACCACTCCTCCTTCTGCATTCCAAATACTGGTGAGTAGTCATCTTACCCAAGATTGAAGGCTAAGAGCTTTCTCGAACTTTACCTTCTCTTTTCCTCCTCGATTATTTGTTAACCAACTCCTTTGCTCTCTATGCTCACAACAAATAGTTCAGCTCTCGCCTGGATTTCTTCAGCATTCTTCTAATTGATCTCCTTGCCTCCAGTTTTGCCCTCTTTCTAGGTAACCTCCGCAGAACTGACATCATGATACCTTTAAGGCTCTAAACTGTCTGTGCCATTTTCCAAATTAAAGTGGCTTAAACCCCAGTTCTCCTAGCATGGCATATGTCAGGTTCATGACTATACCAAATGTCATGCTCAGGGTCACTTTCCAAGCTGAAGTCTGAGGGGAGTGGGTGGGTGGCAGATAGCTGAAAGAACACTTAGGGGGCCATAAGCAGGTGACATGTCGTCTGTCGTTTTCAGCAGCTCTCTCATAAGCAGCTTTCTCACACTGTCTTGACTGCTTGCTCCTGCCACTCCCATGCACAGCTGCGCAGCCAACTATCCCTTGCCTTCAGTGTCAGCAGCTTAATTCTTTCTCTCTCTGGGCATGAGTGCATGCTGAGCCGTGTCCCGGCTCCCCTCTGTCCCTCTGCAAGATCTTGCAGATGGACAGCTTTGGTTCTCTCTCTGGGTGCCAGTGCCTGCACAAGAGCACCTGTACCATTTCAGGACATGTTTAGCCAAGCCGAGCTGCATGCACAGCAATCAGCAGGTCAGTTGTACCTTTTTCAAACAATAGTGGCTCCAAGCCAAGCGTGAGTTTACACAAACAGGTTACTTAACAAGTATATATACACTTGTTATATAGGCCTACGCCCTAAACTCACTGAGTCACTTTGGCCCGGATGTCCGTCTTGACCTATTTCTTGACCAAAGCACATCCATGTACCTTACAGCATGCAGGCCTTGCACGGTGCAACCTGTGTGCCTTCCCTCCAGCCTTGTCTCTCAGACCACCTCCCTGCCACCTCTGCACTAGCTACGCTGAGCATCCTGTTCCTCAAATGCTCCAGGCTGCTTCCTCACCTGCCTGTAGTCCATGCTCTCTCTTCCAGGAAGTCCATACCCTCCCCTACAGTTTGTCTGACAAACTTAGCCTAAAATTCATCTCAGGTATCACCTCATCAATCATTCTAGAAAAGCTTCATATCTATGTAGAATGATCACTTCCTCCTTTCTGCCTCTTCCAGATCTAGTATATAATTTCCTAGTACTACACTGGAAATACCTCATTATGCCGGTTAAGTTGGTTATCTTCCCTCATTAAACCTGTGGGGACTGCTGACATTTTAATAATGGTGATAAAATCTATGTACCTCTTCCCAGAAACATTACATAAGCAAAATATTTTTCATAAAATTCCAGTGGCTTCATAGTTTTCCTGGGAAACTATCCATGGCTTCCAGCATGAGAATTCAGCATGAAGGACTCTTGTTTTAGACCATGGGTCAGAGAACTTTCTTTAAAAAGGGCCAGATAATACACATTTTAAGCTTTTTAGGGAATTGGTCTCTGTTACAACTATTCAACTCTGCTGCGATAGCTTGAAAGCAGCCATAGACCGTATGTGAACAATGGGCATGGGTGCATTTCAATAAAACATTTACTGAAACAGGGTGTAGGCTGGATTTGGCCCACTGGCTGTAGTTTGCCAACCCTCTTGATCATAATTTCTTTGAGAATAAATATACTTGTTTCCATATCCTCAGCCTAGTACAATGCATGGCACATAATAGACACTCAAAAGATGTTTGGTAAATGAGAAGATTCAGTAATTCATTAAAAAGTAATGAAATAAGATGTTTCAGAAAAGGAGAAACTAAGGCAATAGCCATGGGGATGGAAAGAATGAGACTTGGATACCCACTGATTATGGGAGGTATGTGACAAGTATAGGAAACACTTCCGGCTGAAACGATTTATAATTTATCAATTAATTACAGAACAAAGATGTCTAGGACTAGTGTCAAATTAGCAAATATTCAACAAGCACTTGCTTATTTCTTCTTGGATTATCTGCTTTAGCAATACACTTTTAAATCTTGCTGTTTTCCTCTGCTAAGTACTCAAGAAATAGAAACACATTTTGTTAGCACTTGATTTAGCCTTATTTAGCATACAAAATTTGTTGCCTTATTTAGGCAACAAAAACAATCCTGTGGATAGAAGCATGAGATATTTTTCTAAATGACCCTGTTTTAGATTGCACAGTACCCCTTCCCCTTCATTCTGACAGTGTGGTCCCTGGACAGCAACATCAGCATCACCTGGGCATTTAGTAGAAAAGTAAATTACTGGTTCCCTTGACTGGATCTGCTTAACCAGGAGCCCAGTAGTCTGTGTTTTAACAAGACCTCAGGTTTTCCAGATTCCCTGTCAAGCTTGACAACAACCTCTTTAGGGTTAATGGTGAGTCCCAGCTACAGCCAGTCTCAGAGTTCCCTACCAGCCTTCTTTATTCCCAGGATCAGATATAATCACGGGCACATTGGCTCAAGAGAGGCATCATTAAAACACTCACTGTTGAAATTTCTTTTCAATTTCTAGAGGTTTCTTCAGGACCTAACTGAGGCTGAGAAGTATTTTATTGGCTTAATGTACCATCATGAAGAGAAAAAGTGGCGTTGGATTAACAACTCTGTGTTCCATGGCAAGTACGTGAACATCCCACAGTTTCCTGGGGTATCTTGGTTTGCCCCAAAAGACCAAACCTGAGATTGATGGGTTCACGCTGGAATAGCTCAAATGCTGACACTTGACTCTGTTCTGCTCCTCTCCTTTCTTCCAACCCATCTATTCCCTGAGACACATTTTATAAACTTTTTATTATGAGAGAGATCAAATTTTCATGAGGAGAGAGAAGTGTATTCATATAGCAAATTATTTTGTTCAAATCAAGATCCAAACAAATCTACATACATAGTGTTTGTTTTATGTATCTGTAGCTCTCTATAGATGCTAGTTTCTATTGCACTGAGCATTTCTGACTGATCAAAAGGGCTTAACGTGTTGACTTCAAAGAGACTAGATATGAGTCTAGACTGGATGCTAGCTATCTCCAGGAGACAGGGTCAGTTTTATGGAGGCAACTCACTTGGTATAGAGATGAGATCTGTTTCTATAATACCTAGCATTTCTCGTTGATCAAAAGAGCTTAGTCTTTTAACCCATGGAAATTATATACTAGATTTTATTGCAAAGTACCTACAAGTTTCCCCAGATGTGCCTTCTTTATCTAAAGAAAAGTTATTATGAGCAACTTAAACCTATGAACTTCTGATTCTCAAGGGCTATCTCCTGTGACTTGTTCCATGGAGATAAGCGTTGGTGAGAACACCAATAATTTTCCCAGTGTTTATATGAAAGTAGTGATTCAGACACAGTCAGGTCAGTCTGCTAGCTTGTAACTGGGCTTCCCGACAGAAAGGAGGAAATTAATATTTATTCAGTGTCTGCTAATGTCAGCACTATGCTAAACACTTTGCATATGTTGTTTCCTGAGATATTCCCCATGATGCTACATGAAAAGTTTTTATCACTCCCCATTTCACAGACTGTTGAATTGAGGACAAGAAAAGCTTAGAAATGTGTTAAATATCACAAAGCAGGGGCCAGACGTGGTGGCTCATGCCTATAATCCCAGCACTTTTGGAGGCCAAGCCAGGTGGATCATGAGGTCAGGAGTTCGAGACCAACCCAACCAATATGGTGAAACTTCATCTCTACTAAAAATACAAAAGAATTAGCTGGACGTGGTGGCACATGCCTGTAGTCCCAGCTACTTGGGAGGCTGAGGCAGAAGAATTGCTTGAACCCTGGAGTCGGAGGTTGCAACAAGCCGAGATTGTGCCACTGCACTCCAGCCTGGGTGACAGAGTAAGACTTCGTCTCAAAAAAAAAAAAAAAAAATACATATATATCACAAAGCTAGTCCAAAACTCATGACCTTTCTGTGAAACCAGAGTCTTTTCAGTCAGACTGAAACAAACTAAATGACAGAAAAAGAGGTGGGAGAACCAACACATACTCAACACATACTCCACCAAGTTTTTCTGAAGCCATTACGGTCTGGAAAGGGATGCACAACCTCTCTCCTTTTTCTTTCTGTCCTCCCACTGTGAACACACATACTGTCCTCAACAACACTTTTGGAAGAAGAGACCGCCCATGAGATGCTTCTAACCAAACACCAGAGTGAGGTGATCCAAGACTTTGTCAAGCCATACAAGCTCACAGGAGAGCTGACAGGAAAGGATCAGTTTAGAGCTGCATCTGGGGAATTGGATTAGGAGAGGGATTTGAGCTATAAAGGAGGCTGCCCAAGTAGAGGCATGCGTGGGCCCCATAGTCTGCTGCCCTTCCAGGCAAAACTGCGAGACTCTCACTCTGGAATCAGGAAGAGGCTGGGCTAAAAAGGTGGGCCATCATCATCCTTTAATTTTTTTTCTCATTTAGTGTTACCAATCAGAATCAGAATTTCAACTGTGTGACCATTGGGCTCACCAAGACACTTGATGCTGCATCATGTGACATCAGCTACCGCAGGATTTGTGAGAAGAATGCCAAATGATCAGTTCCCTGTGACAAGAATCGTACTTGCAACTCTTTCTGAATCCATGCAGGTCATCTGGTCAATGATTCTTTTACCTATCTGTCTACCAATAATGGTCCTTGCCTGTTTGGGAAACCAAGCTTCATTCTTCTGCACCGGGGGACTGGATGCTAGCCATCTCCAGGAGACAGGATCAGTTTTATGGAGACAACTCAGTTGGTATAAAGATGAGGTCTGCTTCTGTAGCTCTGAGCATTTTTGACTGATCAAAAGGGCCTAGTCTATTGGCAAAGTTTGTTTTATTTCAGCCTTAGAGTACATACCACACTACCAGGGAACAACTGTAGACTGAGGAACTGTAAACATTATTTAGTGAGTAGCTTGGTGGAAGAGGGATAAACATAGCTCCTGTGACCTCATCTCTGTTCTCAAGGAAACTCGATTCACATGCCCCATTCAACTCCACAAGCTGGGGTAGTAGCTCTCCTCAGTCTGAACTAAGGCTGTGCCTTGGGGAGGGCTCCTAGTGCCGAGCTTGGAGCACAGACAGCAGCACTGTTTATGGGAATGGAGAGAGGTCTGGGCAGGATAGGAACCTTCTTGGGGACCCCTTTGAAGAAATCCAGACAGCCAAGGAAACCAAACACACTAGACTTCTGTTCTTCAGCAAAGCCCTGAAGAGACACTGAAGCTAAGAATTCCCTTGTCGTATTTCTGAAATCCCATCATAACATATGTAATTCCTTTGCAACCAAAATTTAGGTAAGCAGACATCTTTTGCTCTGAAGGTTTTGAGTACCTGGCTATATTTGTTGAGTATGTTTTAAGAATTTTGGATAGACTCTTGGGCACTAATAATCTCAATATATTTGTGCCTTCAGTTCTAGAGAGAGCCTGATACCAGGCACAGCCTACTGACCCAAGGAGCCTGGCACCTGTTGGCATCACATTGATCTAGAGCTGGTCCAGCTGACAAAGCAGTAGAAAAAGAGGAGGGCTGCTCAGGAAAGCATTGGCTGGGGGCAAGGAGTAAGCACATAGTAGAAAGGGAACATCAGGGTCAAATAGAAATCACCTGAGACAAGAAACGGGCGTTCATTTGGCAACACAGGAAGAAAGGCAAGAAAGAGGAAGAAAAGTATTGTACCCTGCTGCCCTCTATACTCACAAGACATCAGCTACATACCCTGCTCGGTGCATGAGAAAGAGGAAAGAGATGCCTTGTGTGTTCTGAGTAACAATAATTAAACCATAAGGAAGACCATGTATAAAAACTGAAGGAAATAATAGTCATCTAAATATAGTGCTTACCATTTTGTGTCCAATAACAATGAACCACAGTAATTACTGTACATATCATTATATGCATACCAAACTAAATTGTTGTAAATTATGTTTTTTATTACAACACTAAGTTCTGTTTCTGCATTCCTAGGTTTCATCATTTTTGGCTCCTTAGCATGGCCACTTACAATTTTTTTTAAATAACACATCAGTTGTCAGAACTTGCTTGAAGGGAGTTACCGGGAATAATTCGTGTTTGAGATGGGGTGGATATTGTAATTATATTAGTAGCTGGTGGAGATACAAGTTCTCTGACTGTGTTGGTAAAGAATAAGTTCTACGGCTGGGGAGGAATAACATGAGGAGAAATGCCGATGCAGGTGATGGGGGGTTGGAGGCAGCAAACCACATTGCCATGTTTGTACCTATGCAGAAATCCTGCATGATCTGCACAGGTACCCCAGAACCTAAAGTACATTAATAAAAAAAAATAATAATAAGTGCTACAATGAGAAGGGAAGAAAGGCTCAGTCTAGGTGGAGAAAAGACTCAACAGCACTCTAGCCAAATGCAGGCCATAGAACTCAGACAACAGAAAGGAAATCCTAATCCTTCTGTTTTGAGAAGAAAGAACTATAGTTGCTTCACTTCCTATTTCATGACAGAATAACTGCAAACTTTTAAGATCAGGAAATTTAGACATCTAGTGATGTCTTTAGTAGACAGCTTAAATTTCCCACAAGATAAGGAGATATTTCTTTGCAAGTTCTAAAAGGAGCCCAGTAGCCTGGGGTGAGGGTAGGGAGTAGACAGGAAATATGTGGGCTTTGGTTTAAATTCATCATTGGGGGAGTTTCTGGATCCTTGGAAGCTTAGGAAAATGTGATTTTTATTAGATAGCAGTGGCCTGCTTTAAAAAAAAAAAAAGCAATGAAAATTTAGCAAACCATTGAATTTGAGTTTTGACTTTGCTACTAATATGCTGTGTGAATCCTTGCAGTGTTCTTACTCTTTCTTTGTCTTAGTTTCCTTACTGATAAAATAGAGTAGTAATGCCTATCTCAAAAAATTCTTGCACATATTAAACAACATTCCTCTATGTATCTCAATGGCATTAGACATTAGGAGAAACATTTTGTGGAGGATATGAAGTTGTGATCTGCATCCAAGAAGTAGCTTTTCAATTTGCTAAGCTTAATGTAGGCAAGCCACTTAATTTTTCAGAACTTGTTTACTTATTTATGATATAGGAATAAAAACATGTCCAAGTCAGAGAAGGGTGCTTTAAAAATGTTGTGGCCAAGCCACATGGAGATCAAAGGCACACTTTTCATGACTTCAAATGTGGCCCAGCCTAGGTCAGCCAACCCCCATCCAACCCTTAGACTCATGAACAAATCCACCTGAGATCAGCTGAGCCATCCTATATCAGCTGAAACTTTAAGCACAAAAATAAACTTGGGAGGCTAAGTCAGGAGAATTGCTTGAACCCAGGAGGCGGAGGCTGCGGTGAGCCGAGATAGCGCCATTGCACTCCAACCTGGGTAACAAGAGCACAACTCCGTCTCAAAAAAAGAAAGAAAAGATGAAAGTAAGAGCTTGTAGCTGTGTACCACTGGAGTTTTCTGGTTATCTCCTGTATAGCAAAATCTAACTGATGCAATCTCCATCTGGCCTCCCTCCAACTCCGTTTATTGTCCTTTAGCATATTGTCCATTCAACAACCAGGATGATCTTGCTACAACATTAAGCAGATTCTGTCACTCTTCTTCAGTCCCCCTGTGATGGTTTTCCAATGTGTTTCTGGAAAGAGCAAACGTCTTTAAAAGGCTCACAAGGCTGTACATGGTCTACTTTCCAATGACTGCTCTGATTGCACTTGCTGTTACCTTCTCCCTTGCACACTCCATCTCAGCGTCTTTGCTATGCCTTCCCTAGGATCTCCCACTTATTACTCATTATGCCTGGAATGTTCTTTAACAGGTTTCCAAATGTATCACCACCTTATCTCTCTCAGTCCCTCCCTGAAAACCTTATTTGAAATTTCAGCACTCCCCCAAGATATATTCCCTTTCATTCCTGTTTCACTTTTCTTCATAATACTTCTTCAACATCTAATACACTATTTCCAATAGCTTTATTGAAATATAATTCACATCCCATAAAATTAATTCATTGAAAATGTACAGTTCAGTGGTTTTTGGTATATTTATATTTACAACCATCACCTCAAAAAGAAAGCCTGCACCCCTTAGCTATCACTATCCCATGTCTGCATTCCCCTCAGCCCTAAGCAACCACTAGTCTCCTTTCTAGACTATGTAGGCTATCTCTGACATTCATTTTTTTCAAAGTTTAATTGTAAAATCATCATATCTTAAGAAAGGCAGATGACAGATAGCCAGACATGTCTTAAAAATAATAAACTGAATTTCAAGTAACAACTAACTGTATTTAAAAACTGAAGCTGTAATTTAAAACTCTTTTGTTGCACCCAAATTATTTGGTAAGGTTAATAATTATGATGCAGCTCAAAGATTAGCAAGTTTTTTTTTTTTTTTCAGATTATTCTAGAATCCATACTAAGTGCTTTACCATATAAAATGCCTCAGAGCAGGGCTAATTCCTGAATAGTTGACAGCAGTGTTTCACCCTATCACGAAGGATCTCTATGGCTTTATCATTCCGGAGGGCGAAGATAAAAGGATTGAGGAAAGGAGTTGCTACTGAAACCATCAGGGAAACGACCCGATTGTAATCAGCTGCCTGTGTTTCCTTGGGTTTCACAGAGAAACAAGCAGCTGCTGTAGCCAATCACAACACAGGTGAAGTGGGAGGCACAGGTGGAGAAGGCTTTCCTCTGGCCAGAGGATCTTGAGGATGGTGGAGATGATGTAGGTGTAGGAGACAATTGTAGGGATCAAAGAACCAAAGAGAACGAAAACAGCCATTAAGAAGAGGATAAACTCTGTGAAAAGAGTATTATTGCAGGATAATTTGAACAATTGCCCTCGGTCACAGAAAAAATTGTTCACCACATTTGATTTGTAGTAAGTAAGCTGAAACGTGGCATAGACTGGCCAGATTTGAAAAAGGAACCCAAAAATCCATGACAGAAGAACCACAATGTTGTAGGTGCATCTGTTCACAATGATGTTGTACCTCAAAGGGTTACACACAGCCACATAGTGGTCCACAGCCATTGCTCCAAGTAATGCAAACTCCGTTGTCCCCACAGCAAGGTACAGGAAGAGTTGGACAACACAGGCAGACAAAGATATTGCCTGCATTCCAGGCAGCAGCAATTCCCCAAAGCATCACAGGGATGATAATGGTTGTGACCAGAATCTCCAGGACAGAGAGGTGGCCAAGGAAGAAATACATGGGGGACTGCAGACGTTTATCCACACAGACAATCACAATGATGACCATGTTTCCCATTAATGTCACCAAGTAGAAAAAGAAGAATATAGCAAAAAGGATATGATGTGATTCTTCAGACCCAGGGAAGCCAAGGAGATAAAATTCAGTAGCATTAGAGTAATTCATCAACATTTAGTTCTAAACCCTTGCTCCTTGTGAAATCCAGAGAGCAAAAGAGAGAGAACACTGCTTCTCATCCTAAAATGATTAAAGACATTTCAGGTTGAAAAGACATTCCTCTCCTGCTCCTCAACTCCATAACCTGACTCTACTATTTTCTATGCAAGGTTGATGTCAAATGCTTTATGAATGTATATCTTTTGAAGATAAATGTATATGTTCAAGAAGAGGAAATCCAGTCATGAACACCAAGTGATAAACATGAAAACCCACCCACCCTGGCATGCACTCTTTCTCAATACACTGGACATCCTGCCTCCAACTCTGCTTTCATTGGCCACCTGTCTACTGCCATGATCACAGCCTGTTCACTTACACCAATGCTTCTATCGTCTTGGGTGGAGCTAAATTGTCTTTTCTGCCTATTATGTCTCCATCTTGCAAATCCTAATGCATCTAAACAATTATAAGAAAGTATTTATAGCCAATCTCAGACAGGCATGGTTACTTTTGTCTTCTGTATCCTCTAAACATAGGCTCTATTTGCATTATGTTCATTTAAAAGTTTCACCTGAGTTACATTTACCATTAGGGGGGGTGATGTTGGAAAGTGAGGTCTATCCAGGACATTGTCACAAGGCAAGAGCCATTTTAAGACAAAGTATTGAATCTTTCCCTGACTTCTGGGGTACTGTCTCCCTTAAGTGGATTACCTACTTCTTCTTCCTTATTTTTATAATGAAAACCATCCCCACTTCTTATCTAAGTGAATGTGTCTCCCACACACAGGCAGAGTCTGGCCAATTCCCAGTTAACAATTTCTAGCTCTCAGATTTTGATCCCTCTTGTGACCAGATGGCAAAGAGGAGGAGGAGAAGTCCAGGAGTGAAGAGGCTGGAACTTTAATCCCCAACTCCCAACACAGCCTCCTCCTAGGGCCGGGACACAAGAAAATAGCTGTGGGGTAGAGGCAACATATCCTCTGTGTTGCCCAGTTCTCAGCACCTGTTTCAACAGGGAGACAAGACCTCCCAATGGGAAGTCTGTGCCTGCATCCAACTTACCATGGTCTCAGTCTGTTAGAGCAGCTTGGAAGTTCCACAAAGATCTGCTCCTCTGTGACTGCCTATTTTCTTCAGAGTCCTGGGGTAATGAAAAGTGTCAGAAGACACCAAAATGGATCACTCTGAACTCCTTAGAATGTCTGGATTCCTTCCCTTATCACATTCTGTTATTTGCTCAAATGCTTCCTCTTCATGGGCCCCTTCCCACTCAGATTCTCTACAACAATATAGGCATACCTTTCCTCTCAAACCTGTGTTAGACTATATTTTTCTTACTAATTGTCCTCACCAATATTTCCAATCACATTATACTATTACTTCTTTATCAATTTATCATCAAAATCCTATATTTAATTAAATACTTCATAGGTGGATCATTTCTCTTTCTTGTTCATTTTATCTCTCTTATATTACCAGTGCCAAGAACAGAGTCTGACACTAGAACAGAATATGCAATCTATATTTTAAATGAATATATCAGTGAATAGATTTAAAAAAAAATCAGTGAATGAACAAGGACTATAAGCCTGACTCTCCTTCTCTCCATTCATTCTTCTCTGAAGCAACATAAAGTCAACCTGCAATCCCTCCCCCTGGAGCTCCTCACCAATGTGGCAGGTAGATACATGGAAGGAATGGGAAGAAATGAAAAAGCAGGGACTTGGGTAGTGGCAAAGCATTGTGCCTCTCACCAGTACAGGGCAGAGAAGAAATGATTCTGCACTCTGCTCTGGAGGGAGGCTTTGCTGTAGAGCTCATCCTCTGTGCAACCCCCCGTCCAGGCTTCAGGCTCTAGGTATCCTTGTTCTAGGAGGCAGCGAAGGCCTGGTCCTCCCATCATGATGCTTTCCTACTCTGTACTTCACAGAGAGGAACCTCCTCTGCAAGACACGCACCTCCGGAGAACCAGCCTGGACTAGAAAGTTCTACTGCTCCACAGGGACAAGCCCAGGCTACCTCCCTCCCAGCTAGTGCTGAGCTATGCTCAGGAGACAGGGACAGACGCTTCTGTCTCCGTTCAGAGTCTGTCCTTGCACAGAAGCTTAGGCAAAAGTCCAGAAATACAAGTGCTGAGGAGAGAGTCCAACTGTCTCTCTCTCTCTCCTTCTCTTTGCTTCCTTCTCTCACTCCCTTGTCTGTCTCCAAGGATAATTATTCACTGAGGAACAATTTATATAAGTTCAGAGACACACCAGGGATGCTGTCAAGGAAAAGCTGCCGAAAACATTCACCCTTCCCTCCTGAGGTTAATCAAGTTTTAGAACACCGAAAAGTTGTCTAATGGGCAAACTTGAAATCTCCCCCATCAGGAACCTCTCAACACTCTTCAGGCTCTAAGTTATCACCATACAATCCAGGCTGTGAATGGTTAGCCCCCTGAGCTGCTCCATACCTCTCCCTGATTCCACGTGGCCCTATGGAGCCTAAGCTCCCTACTTGCCGTGATGGCCCCACTAGTGACTCCAAGGCACATAGCAAAATTCTAGAGGCCACCAAATGGAATTTTATCAAACATTTTCTCTTCATTTCCAAGTATTATGAAACACATCTTTCCAGATGATCTCTGCATTCCTTCTATCAGAAACCCTCTGCCTATGGGAACCCTGGTAAGTAATAGATAGGATCTTGCCACCTGCTCCAATCTCATGGACTGTTAATGCTACAGCCCATTCCAATGTCTGCAACATGCAGGCATTCCAACTGTGGCTTCTCGGTCACAGGAACTGTGCTGACAACTTCCCAGGTGGCTGTGCTGAGTCACGTTATGACAGGTAGAGAAATGTGAAGGAAGGGTGCTGAGAGATGAGGAAGTCCGAGGAGGATGGAACTTCTGTGTGAGAGAGCAAATTACAGAACCAAATTCCCTAAGTCAAGGAATGGTTAGGTTTCTCCAGACATATTTCCAGGGTTATTAACTACACATTGACAGAGTGGAAAATGGAACAGTAGGAAGGAATGTAAAATAATAAAACCCCATGGGAAAATGTTTGCTTCTTATTAACTTAAATATACATCTACTCTGCAACCCAGCAATTATATTTCTAGGTAGTTGCGTAATACAAATGAAAACGCTCTCACAAATATTTATCATATTCATTATATATTTATTATAGCTAATAATGACAAAAAATAAATACCCATCAACAAGATAATTCAATATTCATATGAGGAAATGCTATTTAGCAATGATTCACTACTTGCTAATTGAGTGATCCCAGAGACTTTACAAGACATAACTAATCCAAATAATGAGAGTCAACTACACGTTTATATAAGGGAATAATGGTCAGGAAAAAAATAACAAAGTACCGATGTATACAACATAAATTTCAAATACATTACACTACATAAAATGAGCTGACATCAAAATATGCTTACTGTATTGTCCTAATGTAACATGCTCTAGAATGAACAAAATCCGTAAAAGAAACCCCACAAGGATTGCCTTTGTTCTGGGAGGAAATTGACTGTGAAAGATTATTAGACTATTCTTGGCTATACTATCCCTTTTTAAATTGCTGAAATATATTTGGCCTAATAAATATGTTAGGCCTCTATGTTAATGAGATATATTGGTCTATGGTTTGCCTTTCCTGTAAGGTCCTTGTCAGGTTTAAGTTATCATAAATTAATGAAAAAATAAGCCCTCTTTTTCTATTTTATGGGAAAAAATATTTGTATTATTTTCCCCTAAATTGTTTGGCAAAAGTCATCATTGAGTACACTTAGGCCAGGAGTTTTATTTGTGAGAAACTTTTTAATTACAAGTTGAATGTATTTAATAGCTATGTGACTATTCAGAATTTCTACTTCAGTTTGTGTCCATTTTGAAAAATTGTGTTCAAGTGAATTGCTTAGTTCATTTAAACTGTTGGATTTATTGGCATAAAGTTGCTCATATTCACTTTCACGCTTTCAAGGTTCACTGTCTCCATCATGATATCCCTTGTTTTCATTTCTGATATTGGTACTTTGTGTGCTTTTGTTTCCTTGATTATTCTTGCTAGTAATTTATTCATTTTATTAATTTTTTCAGAGACATTACTTGGGCTTTATTGATTTTTTTCTATTTCTTTTCTGGTTTATATTTTAAGTTCACAAGGCAGTTTTTCCTGTGTATGTCTTCAAGTGGCTTTTCATAAGAACATCAGTCATGTACTTAGTCTACCCTACTCCATTATGACCTCATCTTACCTAGTAACACATGCAACAACCTTATCTCAAATAAGTTCACATTCTAAGGTACTGGGGGTTAAGTCTACAAGGGATGAATTTGGGGGAACAAAATCCAACCATAATAGACATCTTGATTGCCACTGACTTGGGATAATTATGAATAGAGCTGCTATAAATATTTATGTAGTAGTATTGTTAACTATACACACAATGTTATACATCAGATCTCTAGAACCTACTCGTATTACTGAAACTTTATACCCATTGAACAGCAATTTCCCATTTTCCATGGAATCATCACTCTATTTTCTGCTCTTATGAGTTTGACTAATTCTAGGTACCTTATATATGTGGGATATTTTCCTTCTGTGTATTTCACTTAGCATGTCCTCTAAGTTCATCCATGTTGTCAAGTGTGGCAAATGCTTTCTTTTTTAAGAAAACTGCCTTCTTTTTATGGCAGTTTCAGCTTTCAGCTCTTGCATGTAAGTTTTTAATTCATTTTGAGTTGATTTACAGAAGGAAGCTGAAATGTGGCATAGACTGGCCAGATTTCAGAAAGGAACCCAATCAGTAATACAATTACCAACCAGATACAGTGTATCTGTTCATAATGATGTTTTACTTCAAAGAGTTATGCAAATTTTGTGTACCCCGCAAAAAACGTTCATATAGAGTTGGACAACACATGTCATCTAAGGTATTGTTTGAATCATGGAAAATAACAATCCCTGAGCATCGGGGGAACAGCAACATATGTGATAAGCATCTCCATGATAGACAGGGAGCCAAGGAATAAATATAGGAGGAATGGAAGGCATTTATCTACACATACTATGATGATTATGTAATTTCTTATTACAATCACTGACAAAGGAAGAAAAAGGTAACCAATAGGGCATGGCATAGTTATTGAGAGTCAGGGAAAAAACAGATGAGAATGCTTCTGATCATGAAAAGATTAAAGATATTTCCAGATTGAGAAAATATTCCCCTCCTACTTCTAGAGTCCACACCACGACTCTATGCAAGGTTGATGTTAAATGTTTTATCAAGGACAGATAGGTAGGTAGAAAGGTAGATAAATGTATATGTCCAAGAAAATACACACTGATCACCAACACTGCACCCCAGGCATGAAAACCCATCCGCCCAAGCACACACTGTTGTCTCTTGATTTGCTGGACATCTTTGTTGTAGTTCACTCAGGATGGTGGCAGAAATGTTAAAGAAAAGTTATAGAATATAGTCACAAACACTTTTGGAAGGCCTAAAGGTTTGTTATTATTTGGCTGAAGGCAGCCTTGTCCCCTTAGTTAAATAATTAGATAAACTCCCACATTTCTTTGTCTCCACTCTAACTAGCTTGTTTACTCATGTAACCTTTGAGCTGGATGACCCTCAGGGGAAGGTAGACTAAGAAAATTATTCTTTAATGGTGTTCATTCTAGGCATCAGTACCTGAGCTTTAATCTTTTCAAGAAGTACTTTCTTAACCATGTTAATTATCCACAAGTGTGTTTATGCTAAGCCTTTGTTGTTAAATCCATACTGAATAAATGTGAGGAAGAACTAGAGAGTGTTGTGTAGCTGCAGTCTCACTCTGTAGGAAGCACACAACCCCTTTGTCCACTCATTCACTGTATTGTGTGTGTGAGTGCATTTATTCATCTGTCGCACAGGTGGGGTCTGTAGGACAGACCCCAGCAGGTGGTAACCCCAATGTGACCAATGTCACAGATGGTGCCTCACATGGGGCACAAACCTATGACTTTGGGATTAAGAGTCTAATGCTCTACTGACTGACCTCGGCGGGCCGCTTACAATATTTATGGGCTGAGTAGAAATATTTTTCAGTGCCAGAATCGGGGCTCCAATCTCAGCTCTCTGAATGCTAGTAAATCTAGATCGAGCGATTGAATTATGTGGACTCCACCAGATTGCCACTTTTTTTGGTCAGATTGCCTACAAAACATCTTAGCTCCAACTCTACTCTGACCAGCTGCTCTAACTACTTCCCTGATTACAACCTGCTTATCTATACCACCATGTCTTCCATCCTGAATGGAAACTGTCTTTTCTACATATTATGTCCCTGTCATGCAAAAACCTACTGCATCTCAACAGTTATACAAAAGTACTTTTAGCAAGTCCTACCCAGATGTGGTTACTTCTTTCCTTTGTTTCCTCTGAGTGTGGGTGCTATGGTTTGGCTGTGTCCTCACCCAGAATCTCATCTTGAATTGTAATCCCCATAATCCCCAAGTATCAAGGGCAGGACCAGGTGGAGGTAATTGGATCATGAGGGTGGGTTTCTCCCATGCTGTTCTCATGATAGTGAGTGAGGCTCAGGGTACCTGATGGTTTTATAAGCATCTGGCATTTCCCCTCCTTGCACTCCCTCTGTCCTGCCACCCTGGGAAGAAGGTCCTTGCTTCAACTTTGCCTTCCACCATGATTGTAAGTTTCCTGAGACCTCCCCAGCAATGCAGAACCATGAGTCAATCAAACCTTTTTCTGATATAAATTGTGGATTCACCTACTCAAAATTTATTTGTAACTGTAAAATCATTAGATGTAGTTTGTCTAGGGTCATTGGCTGACATGTACAAGCATGCACAGAGCTGGGAAAGTTTTGAGTCACCCATTGCTCTTGTTTTCAGCTGAGATAGAACAAGAAGATATTGCCTTCTTCTTTCTGTTCTCATCCTATAAACAAGTGTCCTTCTGGTGGTCTTCAGTGCCACATTTTTTTTTATTTTGTACTTTTTGCTGATTATTTTGCTTTTTGAAATGGCTCCTAAGCATGTTGTCAAAGTTCTATCTAGTGCTCCTAAATGCAAGAAGGCTGTGATGTGCCTTACAGGGAAAATGCATGTGTTAAATATGCTGTGTTCAGGTATAAGGTATAGTGCTGTGAGCCATGAGTTGTGTTAATAAATCAACAATGTATTAAATAAGGTGTCTTTAAGAGGAAACATTACATTTTCAAAAGGTAATGTATTGATCAGTTGGCAAAAATATTGTAACAAGAGGCTCACAGTAACTTATCCCTGTAATCCCTAAGAGCAATGATTCAGTATGCATTAATTCAGTATTCCCAGAGACTGGGACTTGCAACTACCACAAATAATGAGAACCAACTGTATATTCATGAGAAAATGATACTTAGCAATGAAAAATAACAAACTACTGATACACACAAGGTGGAAGAATCTCAGATACACTGAATGACAGAAGCCAGACACCAAAGAATACATAATATGACTCTATCACATAATGCTCTAAATTAGGCAAAAATCATCATTATCCATGTTTAAAGAAATCCCAACAGTGATTGCTTTGTTCCTGAATCAACTTAGAAAGATTATGAGGAAATGGTGGAATGTATTCTCCCTTGTATATATTGCCATATTCTATTTGCTAACTTTTTATTCAGGATTTTTATGGTTATGAGAGATACTGGCCTGGAGTTTTGCTTTCTTGTAAGGTCTTTGTCAGGTTTTGGTATCAAGGTAATTTTGGTTATCATCAAACAAACTGGGAAGTATATCTTTTTTTATTTTGTGGAAAAATATTATTTCTTCCTACATTGCTAAGAAGTGTTCATCAGTGAGAACACCTAGGCCAGTAATTGCCTTTATAGAAAAGCTTTTATTTATTTTTTAATTGTTTTAAGTATATTTTCTTTTATTGACTTAAAACATAAATTTTAAATGTTGGCTCTTTAGGAAAAAAATTCTCCCCGTAAATATTATGCATAACGATTGCCCAAAAATGTATACAGCTGTTTTCTAACATATTTATATACCTGGTGGTTCACTTAAGACCAGCTCTGTTAGAACCTTCTGAATATAATGTGCTCTTAATTTATAAATGGGCTACCCTCAGTATATAAAATATATAGGCACGTATGTTATACATACAAAGTAAAAAATATAAAAAGGAAAGATGGAAGAAAAAATAAAGTGTCCTTTCCTATAAGATCCAGACAGAAAGTCATTATAATTAGTGGGACCATGGAAAATAGCTGAAGGATTTCAGTTTTGGCAAATACTTTTCAGGAAAATATCCAAGCTGTGAGAACACTAAATGTCTATTTTAATAATTTAGTAAAGGTTTCTATTCAAACATCCAGTGAAGATGTTGCTGTCTTCTACTATGTAGAAAAGTGAAAGCAAAGAGCTGCTTATTTTTAACAGGTTAGTAATAATCTTTTAATCAAGTATATGTCATGCAGAGACTCAGAGCCTCATCCAATAGTGTTTGAGTATGTCTGATGTAAGATTTCAATAGCAGGATCCGAATTCTTCCTAGATCTTAGAGGGAATGGAGAAAGATGTTACGGCAATGGAGGGGCTCAGTCCCAAGGGTAGCTGGCCTAACCTTAACTGTAGATGTTAAAAAATTAAAAAAAAGAAAGAAACCACAGATGTTTCCATAGTATTGTTTTTGCTGTATTTTCTTTATTTTAAGCCACAGGTCTACTTGGAGGGTCATGCAGCAAGCGGCTTATAAATAAACTCAAAGTCTATGAACAGTGTCATCGCATTAAGAGACAGAATTGCTGGGTTCTTTCATTATGTAAGAAGCTCGCATCTTGGGAATCCATGAGTTGGTAATATTTATGGGATACCTGAGATGTACCTTGCTCCAATTAACATTACCATGCTACTCACTATAAAAAAGCCCAAGGGCAGACTGCAGAAGATACAAGGGTCACCACTTTCTGGAGTTTGAGTTGTAACCCAACCCATTGACTTCATCACTGCTTTCTTCCATGTAGAATAACGAATTTCACTTTCCTCAGCATTAATCTGAGGTTCAAACCGTTCCATCGTGACGGTGGACAAATCCTCAGGTTCGAGACTCCACACGCCGACTCCTTCCGCAGCCCCTGCTGCCATGGCAGCACCCAGTGCAGTGGTTTCAGGCATCAGGGATCTCACTACCGGAATATACAGAATGTCTGCTTGTAACTGCATAAGAATTTTGTTGCTGGTCATTCCTCCATCTACCTGCAAATGGCTGAGTGGAATTCCACAGTCTCGATTCATGGCATCCAGAATCTCTCGAGTTTGGAAACAAACAGCTTCTAAGGCAGCAAAAGCAATATGGCATTTATTGGTGAACTGAGTGAGTCCGCAGATTATCCCTCTTGCACTGGGCTCCCAATAAGGTGCATATAACCCCGAAAATGCTGGGACAAAGTAGCAGCCATAAGAAGTGCCTACTTCGTTAGCAAGTTTTTCAATTTCTTCTGAGGTCTTTATAATTCCAAGATTGTCTCTTAGCCAGCGAATAACAGCACCAGCTATAGCTACAGAACCTTCCAATGCATAATATACCGGTTTGTCTCTGCCAAGTTTGTAAGCCACTGTGGTGAGAAGGCCATGATCAGAAAACACACACGTATGGCCTGTATTACATAGTAAGAAACATCCTGTTCCATACGTATTTTTGGCTTGTCCATTCTGGAAGCACATTTGTCCCACCAATGCAGCAGACTGGTCCCCTAAACACCCAGATATTGGCACACCTTCCAGGGCCCCAGCTTTCATTAGGCCATAGATCTCAGAAGAACTCCGGACATTTGGAAGAATTTCCATTGGAATTCCAAAAAATTCACAGAGCTCTTTATCCCATTCCAAAGAATGAATGTTGAAAAGCATAGTCCTACTTGCGTTTGTTACATCCGTATGGTGGACACCTCCATTGACTCCTCCCGTCAAACTCCAGATAAGCCATGAATCAATAGTCCCAAAAAGCGCTCGTTTTTCTTCAACAGCCTTTTGAACTTTTCTCACATTGTCAAGGAGCCAACGAAGTTTCACAGCGCTGAAGTAAGTGCTAAGTGGAAGGCCTGTCTTGGACTTGACAAAGTTATTATTTCTTGGAATTCTTTTACCAAGATTCTCAACAGTAGACTGTGTTCTTAGATCAAGCCACACCACAGCATTGTAGAGAGGCTCTCCAGTTAACTTGTCCCAGACTACAGTGGTTTCTCTCTGGTTGCTGACGCCAATAGCTTTGATGTTGGAAATATCAATATTGAGCTGTCCGAGTTTCTCACATGTTTTCTGTATACACTCATAGACAGAATGCAGAATTTCCTTAGGGTCTTGTTCCACCCATCCTTCTCTGGGAAACTCTTGTTTTAGTTCCACTTGATGATGACTGAGCAGTTCAGCTGTTTTTGAATTGAAAACCAAAAAGCGTGTCGAACTGGTGCCCTGATCCACTGCCCCCACCAATGGCCCCAAAACTGCCTTATTTGAGGCTGCCATGAAACCAGCTTCAGGTCTGCGGGTGATTGCGGCCGGTTGCCCGGGTGACGGCGGCGCGTGGGGGAGGGGCGAGTTCTGAGAGGGAGGCCCGCGTGTCCCCTGAACGCCTATTTTTTAATTTTTAAATCAATTCCCAAGTGCTTGGAAGTATAGAGAAGCTTTCAGTTACAGGCTGTGGTAGGCTGAATAATGCTTCTCACCAAATGATATGCAGATCCTAATCTTCAGAAACTGAATATATGGCACTCAAAAGGCATTTGTACCTTGTATGGCAAAAAAGGACTTTGAAAATATTATTACATTAAGGCTTTTGATATGGGGAGATTATCTTGGAATATACTGATGGCCTCTCTACATCTGGTAGAACCTCTTGCCTTAAAGTCTCCTCTTTCTAATATTGCATAACACCTCCAGATTTCTTAAGCTTACTGTTTGAATAACTTTTTTCATCATTGTAATTTCAATCTGTCTTTAAAGTATATCACACATAGACATCATAGAATTAGACTGACCGTGTCTGATTTTTAATTGTAGTATTTAGTCCATTTACATAGAATATTAACTTTTGATCTTTTTATTTAGGTACACCATTTCCTATCTCTTTAAATTTGTCCCATCTATATTTTTTCTTCTATTTTTCCTTTCCTATCACCTTCTAGATTAAATACTTTTAAGTTTTTATTTTAATTCCTTCATTGACACATTAGATGTACCTTTTTTATTATAGTGTTTGTTACTGGGATTATAATATGCACCATTAAATTATCACAGTCTATTAGAGTTGATACTACAACACTCTATATAAAATGTAAGAGCCTTGAAAAAATACACTTATATTTGTGCTCCTGTCCATTAGACCATTATTATACATATTAAATCTATAGATGCTGTAGCCCCCAGAATATAGGATAACTTTTTCTTTAAAGATTCATACGTGTCTTAAAAGAATTATGAGAAGAAAAAATATTTTTTACTACTGGTGTGTAAGAATCTACATATATATCAGTAAGGTCTGTTTTATTATGTTCAATCTTTTTATTCTTACTTTTTGCCCACTTGTCCTAAGGACTGAGAATAGTATTAAAGTCTCTCAATGTTTTGTATGTATTTATTTCACCCTTCACCTCATGTAGTTTCTATTTTATGAAGGTAATTGTTACATGATGCACAGACATTCATACATGTATGACCCTACTGAAATTGGGCATTTAGAATTAAAAATCTTTTCAGTTATCATTTTTGTACTGAAATTTTCTTCATTTGATATTGAAATATGATTGTGTTTATCAACTGTTCTTTTGAAAAATACTTTCTCAGTCATCCGTTGTCTCCCTCTTTCCTAATTAAAGGAAATACTTAGGAAAATAAATTGTTCTCTTGCTTATTGGTTCTATTAACAAATCTGATACTGGCATAATTTATATTTCTTGTATGTGGTATTTTATATTCCTGGAATTTTTTCTTCACTTTCAAAGTCTAATGGTTTTATCACAGGTGTATCTGTTCTAGGTCACTTTCCTAGATACATAGTGAATCTTTTCATTATGCATATTCAAAACTATCTCCATTTCAAGATGGTGATCAAACATAGTGTTAAATATTATATTTTTTCATTGTATTGCTTTTGTTATTTACAAATCCCAAATATATATAATGAATCTACTTGGCCTACCTCAATCACTTTAATCTTGCCTATTTTTCTCTAATATTTTATACCCCTTTAATTATTTCAAGTTCATTATTTAGCTATTTCTATTTCTTTGCTCAATAGCTCTTATTTTACTTTCAGCCTAATGTACTCTTTCTTGGGAAATTGTAATTTTTTAATTTCTTCAATGATTTTGTTTGTTTCTTTTCAAAATTTATTTAACTCTTATTTTACATCTTACTTCTTTCAATCCATTACTCTTTGTTGTTATACTGGTAAATAAATAAGGTAGAGACAGTGGCAGATTATATTACTTAGATATATGCAACACCTGAGAATTTCCAAGAATGCATAAGAAATAACGGTTTATGCAATAGAAAGTAATTAAAATAGATATTACCTTATCAATACACTACTATCCGGATAATAAGTATCTATTAATCAACTTGGCAAGAATAAATATTCTGATGTGAATGTCATTCTTGTATGATGTTGTAAATGTTTCTCAAGAGAGTCAGTGACCTACCCTCTCTGATTTTTCTTTCAGCTGCTCACCTATTTTGATCCTTTATCTGTGATTAGCCACAATACATTCTCCTTAATTCTTCTCCTACATTCAGATGGACATCCAATTCTAGTGCTTCAAATCTTCCTATAATCCCCACTTAATAGAGATATTCTTGAGTAATCCCCAAGCTCATCTATTTAAAAATCAGTAGTGAAAATAAAATTGGGTGAAGATGATTTTTATTTAGAGTATAATAAAATTCTACTATAATAAAAGATGTGAACACCCATTACACACACCTTAAACTACATACATATACACACACACCCCAACTTTGTATATATATAAACATATATATACACATATATATATAAATGTATATGATCTCTAGGCATGCTGACCTCTGTCATGGATACAGTTTAGAGAACGTTTCTGGGTGATTTTGATCTATTTTAGATACTTGTCATCACTTTGCAGAAAGTCTATCCAACACTTCAACTTTTTAAGTTGATTTTCCATAAATATAAAATATAATTGGGGCCTATATCCCTCTCCACATGCTAGTGACTTAGATAAGAAATTTTTCTCCCTTCTACCTTCACCTTATTTCAAACCTATAATCTTTCATCAAGACCCATTTAATTGCCACCTACTTAAGGACGTTTCCTTGACTGTCTCAGAGCTAGAAAATTTGCTCTTATATTCCCAGTGTGATAGTGAATGTTGTGTGTCAACTCAAGTAGGCCATAGAGTGTCTGGAGCAAACATTATTTCTGGATGTGCCTGGGAGGAGCTTTCCAAATGACATTACTGTTTGAATTGGTGGACTCAGTAGACTGCCCTCCCTAATGTGGACCAGCATCATCCAATCCACTGAGAATAGAACAAAAAGTGGAGGGAAGGAAAAATTCACTTCTTTTTCTCAAGCCTCATTGCTTGAGCTGGGACATCTCATCTTCTTCTGACCTTAGACTAGGATTTACACCATCAGCTCACCTGGTCCTCTGGCCTTCAGACTTGGACTGAATCACACAACTGTCTTTCCTGGGTCTCCAGCTTTCAGTTGGCAGCTCTTGGGACTTCTCAGCCTTCATAATTGTGTGAGCCAATTTTTCATTTATCTAGACATAGATATGGATAGCTATGTATCTTTATCCTATTCTCTTGCTCTGGAGAACTCACTAATACACCATAGCACTTGTACATTATTAATCATGAATTATTTAACCCACTGTACTATAATTATTTATATATTTATCTGCCTCTCACAATTAAGATTGAGCTCCTTGAGTGCTGGAATTATGTCTTACTGTATCTTCTTCTCTCCATTGCAAAGAAGGATAACTAGTCTTTGCCAGGCATTCAATAAATATTAGTAAATTTTGTATTAATAAAGACACATAAAGTAATTTACTTGACTTGGAGAAGAAGAAATACCACAAACATAATTTAACTGAAGTTTAATCAACGTATTTTAAAATGTTAACTTTTTTAAAAGAATAACTAGATGTTAGTATCATTAATTAGATGTCCCCTGGTGTGTATAAATGACTCCAAACAGATGCTGACTGATGACTCACTATAAGATAAAGTGAAATTTCTAATAAGGGTTCCAGAGCTAAAACTTCAGTCCCATACTATTAGTATGATTAAGGGTAACTTTTATAATACATAGTCATCAGTCTTATCAGAGAGAAAGGATAATTGAGAAAAAAATCATCCCTAGAAAATTAAGATCATATCCTGAATGGGAAATACTGAAAATAGGTCTGAGTCTTGTGGATCAGAGCACTGACTACTGAAGATCAAAAAATAGAAGGGTATGCATATATACAGGGGACCAGGGGCATCCATCTATTAAAAGCACACTCTTTTGGAGGTGGGAGGCAATTTGAAGTGGGAGGCAAATCTTAGAGCCTTGAGGATGAAGGGGAAGCAAGAGGCAAAAATTAGGGTCTTAACGAAAACATGAGTATCAAAAACAAGTACCAACTCATCCAATCCCAAAATAGCACCACTTACTAAAAAAATGTACAACATGTCTAGTAACAGAGAGCATTAACAACTATAGGATGAAACATAGTAAACCAGTCACAAAAGATGACTTCCTTCATACAAGTTTTCTTGCTGTATCAGGAAACCTCCAAAAACTTTGAAGCAACAGAAAATAATGAACATACATATAACGCTTCTAAAACAACAAAATGAAAGGGTAAAATAAAATTTTCAGCTGAGAAAAATATTATCCAAATATTTACAAAATTGAGGAAGACTATAAAATAAGTCCCCAACATGACTTAGCCACAACTAAAAGGCGTTGACGAATAGGAAACAACACTGGCAATCAGAATTTTTAAAAAGCTTAGAATGGAAGTGCACAAAAATAGCAACAGACGAAAAAGTCAAGTAAATTTGATAAAGAAATTTTAAAATCTGTCAAAAATATTTCAGAAGTAAATATTAAATTACAAGGTAACCAAAGAGGACTATATTTGAGTGAAATATAGTAAATGGCATTGAGAAGAGGAATGAACAAAGCCAAAATTAAATTAAATTAAAAGATAGGAAGTGTGTAGAGGGAACTTGATAAATTAAAACAAACTTAAAACACAAAATAATCAAATATAATACATGAACCTTGATAGGATCCTTGATTTAAAAAAAAAACTATAAATGTATTTGGGAAAATATTTGGAAATTGAAATATAAAGTATACCTTTTTATTATTGAAGTTGTTAATTTTCTCATGTGGGATGGCAATAGTATTATCATATAGGAGAATTCAGTGTCTTCTCAGTGTCAGAAATAAAATAGATACTTCATACCTGACATTCCTTTACTAATCATGATACAAATGAATTAAGAACATGGGAAGGACAGTGAATCAGCAGACTAAATCTCTACAAGCCATCTTAGACTACGTAGGCAGAGGAGTAGCGAACAGGCTACACAAGCAGTCTCCAGCTGTGTTCACTATCAACGAGTCATATAAGAAATTTAAGTCAACTCTGATCCTTGGATTTTAAAAGAGACGCTATAAAATTAATGGGCATCTAGAGATGGGCAGTCTGGATGTTAAAAGGTCAAGATTCCATACTGATTACTGGGATTGAAATATTTTGTACAGAAATTTTAAGATCTAAGTGGGAAGAGACTTAAAAGCCAGTCCATGTAACTCAAAAGGGCAGAATTGGACAACGGGAGGAAGTTACATTTAGTTCGATTAGTTGATTAAATATAAACAGTTGAATTCCTAAAGTTGTGTTTTCACCATTCCTAGAGATGGTCGTGTTTCAATGTCCACCAAGTAATGTTATAAGAAGGATTCCTGCACCTAGTGGCAGATGGATTTGAAAGCACTGAGAAGGGTGCTTTCAAATCTGTGGATCTCAGACTCAGTTACATCACTCTCTTATTTGGGATTGTGATTCTTAGATGCTATTGTGCCATATATCATAATCCAAGGATTCCATCTAGCAAGCCAGATTTCGCATTTGACCTATTATGCAAACACCACGCCAGAGTTTCTCAAATGACTAAATACACTCATGGTCCCTGACCAATGAAGAGAAATTTAAAGGGATCAAAGAATCTAAGAATCAGTTTCACCAGAAGAGATGTTCTCCCAACCTCTAACATATCCTCCTTTACAAGTCTAATGAGGTTGTAGAAGCTGAACCATTTGCATCAGGGTGATGCTGGCCTCATAGAATGAGTTAGGAAAAAGTCCCTCCTCCTCAAATTTTTGGAATAGTTTCAGTAGGAGTGGCACCAGCCCTTCTTTATACATCTGGTGGAATTTGACTGTGAATCCATCTGGCCCTGGCATTTTTTCTTGGTTGGCAGGCTTTTTATTACTGATTCAATTTCAGAGCTTATTATTGATCTGTTCAGGGATTAAACTGCTTACTGAAAGCTGAACCTCTTGGTCTGGCTTACCTAGCAAGTTAAAATAAAACTCAGGTTAAGATTCTTAGGGGGTAATTCTTAGCCCTTATCTCCAGAAATAGGATATCTAAAAATAGTGACCAAGAAAAAGGTCTTTAGAAAATTAATGGAAAATACTTCATAAAATATTCCTTTATGCCCTAAGAATAGAAAAATGTCTGCCTGTTAGTTCCCTAATATATTTTATTTTATATTAGTCTATATATGAGATAGAGTTGTTCCCATGCAATGTAGGTGATAATGGACCAAATGTTTATCCTAAACCAAGTTCCCAAAACCCAGAACTCAATATTTTATTACTTCAGAAAGGGAGAGCAAAAAAGAAAAGATAATGTTTTTTTTGTTGCTTGATTTCTGACAGAGGGGTATGATTAAGAGGTTGGAAGAGTTGCAGAAGTCTCTTAAGAGAAAAATCTGAATGATTTTGTGCCCTGATACGTAAGTAGAAATCTAGTGAAGGCGTGGGCCTTCTAAAAAGGAGATAATTGCTTTAATTCCTTACAAAGTTTTCAAGGTGGTGAAATAATTAGTCCCTTGTGAGTGAGTCAATGCAGAGAAACTTTCAGGTTAAAAAAAAAAGATTTCCTGATTTAGAGATGCTTCCCGACATTTACAGATACTCAAAGATGGAGAGATTTCCAATTACATTCTGGTGGTATTTGGAGTTGATTTTTTTTTTTTTTTTGGGGGGGGACGGAGTTTCGCTCTTGTTACCCAGGCTGGAGTGCAATGGCGCGATCTCGGCTCACCGCAAACTCCGCCTCCTGGGTTCAGGCAATTCTCCTGTCTCAGCCTCCTGAGTAGCTGGGATTACAGGCACGCGCCACCATGCCCAGCTAATTTTTTGTAGTTTTAGTAGAGACGGGGTTTCACCATGTTGACCAGGATGGTCTCGATCTCTTGACCTCGTGATCCACCCGCCTCGGCCTCCCAAAGTGCTGGGATTACAGGCTTGAGCCACCGCGCCCGGCAGGAGTTGATATTTAATTAAGGGTTTAACAGCTCTCTATTAACTAGAGTTTAATATCTACAGCTTGTATTCCTCTGATACACTAGGTGTGTACACGCATGCAAGCATGCACACAAATACCTGCATCTGCCCGACCTCTCCATTTGCCATCCCAGCACCAGCAGCCTTGGATCAGTGGGTGTCCTGCACTGAGGATATTCATGCTGCAATTATAAGGATGCTGCTCCTCTGGTAATAGTGTCAATGGCACTGACATCAAGGCCAAAGATGCTGGAAGATCTGCTCCATCAAAACTTGGAGGTAAACAAAGAAGGAAGAGAACAGATAATTTGTAAAGAAGGAATCTAACACAGGAGAACTGTGAAGGGATGTCCCTGGCCAAGGACTCTGTCCCACTTCTGGGGTGACTTACCTGGTTCCTTGTGCTGTTTAGGGCCTATTTGTATCTATTCTTTTTCTACTTTCCTAATCCTGACCCTTTTGCCAGTCTCAATGTAGTCCAAGAAAACAGTGAATTTCCCAGAGCTATGTGACCTGAGCTATTCATATATGCATCCTCTGCCTATGACTCCCTACGTACCAGAATCTTAGAGGAGGCATTTCAAAATCTACCCTTTCTTCCTCCATTACCCATCTCTTCCCACCAACATGCAGGTCTAATTCATTCTCTCCCACTGCTCAAAATTAAACCACATTCACTCTGAGTGACCTAGTAACTCCAAGATAACCTAATAAGTCCAGAACCAGAAGACAGTGCATCAAGCATCAGAGAGACTCAAGATTCCTAAAAAACAGATAGCTGTCTCTTCTCCATGATGCAACACTTAAGTTTCTAGGAAAATAAGAAATAAATAGCCTGCTTTTAAAATTATGTGGGGAAAGGGTTCATTCTAGGCTTTACAACCTGGCAAGTATAATGCTGAAATAAAGCCAACTGGCAAGTATAATGCTGAAGTAAAGCATCCAGGTATTCAAAGACGTAGCTCATATGAATTTTCCCTTAGAAAGATGCTGGAAGATCTGCTCCATCAAAACTTGGAAGTAAACAAAAGTAGAAGAGGACAGAATATTTGGAAAGAAGAAATCCAACACAGCAGAACTGTGAAGGGATGTCCCTGGACAAGAATTCTGTCCCAGGCCAACAGAGGACACAGCCAGAGCATTTGGAAAAAATACCACGAGGTTTCAGATGTATGTAGAATTATCTTAGGTGAAAAGTTTGCAAATATAAACAAGATTTTTTTAAACAAAAATTTTTACAGACACCTATTAACTATAGGAAAAACACATTTGAGAATTAAGAAATGTTTATACAAGCAGATGACTACTAAATATGTACCAAAAGAAATAGTTGAATACTCTGAAGAGTAACACCATATGAGTAAAAAGAAAAAGGGCAACAGTCTTTCACCTTTCTATATAAGTTGCTTACAATTATTTGACAATTTTAAAAATATGCATGTATGACTTTGATTTTTAAAATATTTAAATTAAAAATGCAAATATAGCAAAAATATCCCAGTCAATGATGGAAGTACTGTTGAAAAAATATATAGTTTTGGCAAAAACTACTAGAAATTCACTGTCATTTTTACATGAATTTTTGTAATAACATTAGCATGCACTTAAAAGATTTATATATATTAGGCCTACATGGACTATTTACTGTTCATGTGGGTCCGCATTGTGGATCGCAAAAGTTGAGAACTTTTTCCTACTTGTTAGCTTACATAAAAGCATTTGACATGGGACATAGAGGATTATGACCTAAACAGAAAATGAAGAAGGAAATGTCTAAAAATATTTAACGGTGAACCATGCAGAAGGCAGATTCACTAGAGATAAGCTATATGCATGCCTTCTAGTGCCTTTTATTTAACCTGTTTACTTTTACTTTGAATTACAAGGGTTGAAATTAAAAATTATATAGTATTTGAGTATAAAAATATCCTAGCAGCACTTGTGCATGTGGAGACCCCAAGGCCAGAGTGATGTCTCTGATATAGAGTCTATAATAAGCTGGTCACAGTTACTAACAGCTAGTGGTGCAGCTGAGTGATACAGATGTAATATTCAAAAACAACATTGGCTCTTTGGATTGTATGTAGGGGGCCTAAAGGTGAATGAAGACTCTTAAATAATGATCTGATCAATGTATGTGCCTTTGAGGAGTTGTAAAGTCTGTTGGGCAGTTTTGCACAATTGTTTCATGACAATACAAATACACAAAGTATAAACGTTAGGTCACTGGTGCACACTGATGGAAGGCTCACAAGCAAGCCTGATACACAGGAGAGACAAATGTGCCTAAACTAAAAATAAGACATTGAGTACATGTCAGTGAGTCATGAAGGATGAGGTATTGACCTCTTACTACCAAAGAATTGCCAGTCAACCATGTGGTCAAGCTAAATATTTAAAATGATACGTGAATTTAAAGAGCCCTGTTCTTTGAGATTGTAAGACATTTTGATGTTTCAAAAATGGTCTCAATTAAAATCCCAGAAAGATGTTTTGTAATGATTTACAAACTAATTCTAATATTTATATGGAAAGGTAGTGGTTAAGAAAATAGCCAAAACAGTTCTGAAAAAGAGAAACAAAATAATGTTTCTATTATTTATCTATTCAATCATTTATATCATATTTATAAAATATCAGTATTTTATACTATAGGTTATAATCCAAACTACATTATTAAATTTATTACTCAAATAATTCTAAATTTGGCTATTAGGAGCTGCTGTAAAGTAAATGCTTATATTCCTCCAAAAACTCAGATGTTGAAACATAATGCCCAACACAATGATATTTGGAGGTGGGACTTTTGCAAGGTGATTAGGTAATGTCAGGGAGCCCTCATAAATGTGATTACTGCCCCTATTTAAAAGACCCCAGAGACCTTGCTTGCATCTTCTACAATCAGCAGATACCAAATCTGTTAGTGCCTTGATTTTAAACTTCCCAGACTTAAGAGCTGTGAGAAGTAAATTTATATTGTTTATCAGCCACGCAGTCTATGGCATTCTTTTACAGCATCCCACAGGGACTAAGACAGGAATTCCTTCAGGTTGGGTCCTGTATCCCTTTGATGTGCCCCATCCTTTTGCTTTTAAGAGCATTTCTATACTTTTTAACATCACAAGATGCTTCAGCCTTATCTCAATCTTTCTTGCTCAGACTCTGAATCACCCATGTCTTCAAGGAGCACTGGTTGATTTTTTCAACAATGTTACTACAGAATAAGATCTCAACAGGGGTATACAAGTAATTACAGGCAGAGATAGGGAACACATGTTTATACATTAGCTTGCATATACAGATATCCATAATAATTTCCATATATTTTGTCTGAATCTAAATTAAGCTAAACATGAGCTCAAGCTGATGTCTTTGATTCTAATCCAATACCACATGATACATTCTATTCTTCCCCTGCATCTCTGCAGCTCTTCTCTTCTAAGAAACCAGGCTCTCACCATCCACTATCCTTTCTTTACTGATTGAACTCCAGTATACATGTACAGCAACTTCAGGATTGTTTGTAACCCTTTCTTCCACAAGAAAAAATCTGAACAATTACAATACAGAGATTATGTAGTTATTTTTCTTTTAGTATTATCGTTGTGTCAAAACATTGTTTTACAAAGTTGTATAAGGCAGTTCATATTCCCCACCCTCTTCAGTGAACTCATACCAAACACAGATTTTTTGTCACAGTCTGCATTCCACCTTAGGAGTCACCAAGCTCTTTCTGGATATTTTTTAATTTGCATATGTTAAAGTTCACTTTTTGTGCTGTAAAGTGCTATGAGTTTGACAAATGCATAACGGATCTGACAATATCATACGCATTAGCTCCAGCACCCAAAAATCCCCCTTACTTTCCTAGTAAAACGCTGCCCTCTTGCTTATCACAAAGATGGAAGTATCCACTTGTCTTTTTTCTATCTCTATTAGTTTCTCCTTTGTTACAGAATGTCATTAGAATTGACTCATATGTAATAGAGTCTTTTGCTATAGCTTCTTTCACTTAGCAAAACACATTTATGGTTCATGCATTTTGTTATGTGAATTATTAGCTCAATGGATCACAAGTTGTTATCAATTTACCTACTGAAGGACATTTTGATTGCTTCTAATTGCTGGTAATTATAAATATATCTTCTATAAACATCCATACATGGGTTTTTGTGTGGATTTAAATTTTTACTTCACTTGGGTAAATACCTAGCAAGTACAATGGCTAGGTTGTATGGGCAGTCTGTGTCTAACTTTATAAGAAACATCTGAACT
The DNA here is from genome assembly GCF_001604975.1 of Cebus imitator. Taxonomy (NCBI): domain Eukaryota; kingdom Metazoa; phylum Chordata; class Mammalia; order Primates; family Cebidae; genus Cebus; species Cebus imitator. The sequence goes on along the minus strand of NW_016107575.1, from coordinate 3,015,388 downwards.
GCCTTCCCAAGTTGCCCTAACATTTTCCTAGGACAGCAATAAATGAGGCTGCTTCATGCCCCACATTTTTCCCAGAATTTGGAAATGTCAGATTTTTTTTTTTAGCTGTTAAAATAGGATTATAGTGGTATTTTGTTGTAGTTTCTTAATGACAATTTACATTGAACATCTTTTTAAAAGTCAATTTGCCATCCTTGTATTTTCTTTAGGATGCATCCATTCAGATCTTTTCCACGGTTTTTCATTGAGCTGTTTCTTTTCTTATTATTGAGTTTCTAGAGGTGTTTTTATTCAGTTTATTCTGGATAAAAGTTTTTCATCAGACATGAAATATTCAAATATTTTCTTTCAGTCAGTGCCTTATCTTTTAAAAAAAACCTTTTATTTTTACTTTGGGGTAGAAGTGCAGGTTTGTTACATAAACTTGTGAAATGAGGTTTTGTTGTACAGATTATTTGCCTTCACAGTGACTTGTGTAGAGCAAAAGTTTTCAGTTTTGATAGAGATCAATTTTTCTTTTTTTTCTTTGATTCATTGTGCTTTTGGTGTTTTATGTAAAAACTAACCACCAAACTCAAGGTCACATAGATTTTCTCCTAGACATTTCATAATTTTGCATTCATGTTTAAGTCATTTTATTTAATTTTTATGTAAGATACAAGTGAAATATTGGTAATCATTTTACTGCATAAAAACATTGAACTCTTTCAGCACTATTTTTTTTAGAAAGGTTAACTTTTTTTATTGAATTACCTTTCCAATGTTGTCAAAAATAATGATAGTTGCTTAGGTCTATTTCTGGGCTCTCTATTCTCTTGTCTTAATTTATGTATCTATCATTTCTCTAATACCACACTGACTTGATCATTGTAACATTACAGGAAGTCTTAAAATTAAGACTTCCTGGTGTGTCATCTGACTTTTTTTTTCTTCCAAAATTATCTTGGCCTTTCTATTACCTTTGCCTCTCTATAAATCTTAGAATTATTTTGTCAATGTCTACATAAAAGCTTGCTAGAATTTGATTCAAATTGCACTAAATCTATAGAACAAAATTGTAAAAAATTAACATCTTAACTATTTTGAATCTTTCAATCCATGAGTATGGTACATCTCTCCAATAATTTGGAGCTTCTTTGATTTATTTCACCAGCAATTTGTACATTTCTAATAATATCCTGAACTTATTTTGTTAGATTAATACCATAGTACTTCACTTATTTGGGTGTTGTAAAAAATAGTATTAGTTTATACATTTCAATTATAATTGTTCATTGCAGGTATATAAAAAAGCAATTGACTTTTGCATATTGACCTTATATCTTTCAGCCTTGCTAAATCTCTTATTATTTCCAGGAAGTTTTTTTTTTGGGGGGGGTAGAATTTTAGGGTCTTTCTATATAGACAATCATGTCATTCGCTAATCATCAGGAAACAATGGTCAGCATGGTAACTGATCACACTGCCTTGTTTACCATGCTTCCTGTCTCACTTCATTTACTTTTGCTATACTGGGATTGCATCCTTCCCCAAATAAACCTTTAGCACTTAATCTTTGCCTAAGGCTCTGATTTCTAGAGAGTGCAGACTGTCAGCAACCTCTTACCTACCTCAAAATAAATTTTAATTATTTGATTTTAATATCAAATGTCAAGATAGAAACACCACATAAAAATATGTATAACTATCACAAGGTAAACCACTTCATAATAACTGCAATCACTACCAAGATCAGGAAACAGAATTTTGACAGCAGCCACATAAAACCATTTGCGTGTTCCATTACAATTGCAATGCTCACATTATCAGCAAAAACTACAATCTCAAACTTTAAATAATTACTGCCTTGCTTTCTGAATGGTTTAATCATCCCAGTTTGAATTGTTAACACATTACACATTATAGCCTAGTCTTGTACACTTTGTAATTCTGTACGTTTTCAGTCTATTGTAATCTGTAGATTCTCTGTATAGCCCATTCACTTTCTTCCAATCTACTCAGGTATTTTGACTGTAGAGTTGTCCATAATGTGGGTTTTGCTAATTTCATCCACATGGTGCAATTAAACATATTCATCTGTTTCAAGTTCACCTTATAGGTTTCCTGTACTAAACCTGGAATCAGTCATTTCTCCAAGAAGCCCTAGATTCTTACATCGAGAAAAATTATTGCAATACCACAATCTGAACCTAGGAATGATCATATTTATTTGAATGCTCAATGTCATTAGAATTTTGAATGGACATAGTCAGCAGGTAAATAGATAAATGGGAGTTAGATAGATAGACTATGAGTCCATCATAAATATATATATAATTTAAATAGAAGACTCCAATGACTTTCCCCAATGTCCTCTATATTACATTTAAAATTGGGATATTCAATAAGTAATCATTTGTTTTATCTCACATTACACATGCAACAATTATAAAACACTAATACTATATCCATGAATATAATTACTGAAAATGTTTTAAAAATATTTACATATACTCTCCTCATTCTTCTCTTTTATTAAAAAAAAATGTTCTACTCTAACTACATTGTCAAACTATAGAGATTTTTTTTTAAAGACAGAGTCTAACTCTGTCACTCAGGCTGGAGTGCAGTGGTGTGATCTTGGCTCAAATGATTCTTATGCCTCAGCCTCCTGAGTAGCTGGGATTATAGCCACATGCCACCATGCCCAGCTAATTTTTAAAAATTTTTCATAGAGACAGGGTTTCACCATGTTGGCCACGCTAGTCTCAAACTCCTGACCTCAAGTGATCTGCCTATCTCGGCCTCCGAAAGTGCTGGGATTACAGGTGTGAGCCACTGTGGCTGGGCCTAGATATTTCAAAAGACAATTTTTGAATCTTTTGAATAAAAAAAATTGTTAACAATATATGCATATACAAATCACAAAGGAAATTATTAATTTGACAAAAGGAAAATTAATACTTTTACATGACAAGATTTCATTAAAAACTAAAAAGTCAAAAAACAGATTGAAAAAAGGTATTTTCAACATACATAAGATAACATAAAGCAATACTCAAAATGTCTAAAGAATATCTCTACATTATTTTAAAAGTAATGAGGGCCTCAGGATAAGAAAAATATGAAGCTCCATCTATGCTCCCTTATTATTCTTCCATTTTCCCTACTTAGCTCCAGAGAAACTTTACAAAAGATTCACAGTTCATAAAGACTCTTCTGCCAAAATACCTCCTTTGTTACCATCAATTATGTGGATAAACAAGCAAACTTTCCTTGGCAATTAGAAACAGAATGAAGTCTTTTATTTTTGAGATGGTACAACATTACTCTGACGTAGAAGAGAAAGCAACATGCACAGCTGTACCATAAACAGGCCATTCCCATAAATGCCGTTTCCAAAAACACATCCCCAAGGTAACCCATTTCCTAGTTTCCCTCCCAGATGTTTCTTTATGCAACTACATATAAATATGCATATAAACTAAGTTGTACCTTGTTCTTATAAAAAAAAAAAAAAAGGTAACAAACATTTTCTGTTCTTTGCTTTTCTTATCCAACAGTGTATCTTGGAGATACACTTTATTTTTACTGATACAGAAAACATCCTCGTGTTTCCAACCCTCATATAATAGCAACTGAATGAAAGTCCCATAAAATATATAAGTAGTCATCTTTTGATGTCCATTTGGGTTGCCGCCAGACTTGTGTAATCACTTGTGTAATGATGCAGAGAAAAATGTGTGTTAAGCAATACAGAAATATTAATTGCAACTAGTGGTTATGACAGGAACTTGGGAGAGGATGGGGCAATACAGGAACTGAGATACAGGAATTAAGGGAGTTCAGTGTAGAGCTAGAAGGCAGCTTGATAAACTTGGGTTTTGTGAGAAAGTAAGGGGGAAAAGAAACAAACAAATAGTTTGGTAGTCACACAAAGAGAGACAGAAAAAAGAATTAAGAAAGAACCTGAGCAGGAAAGTGGGAAAGCAAAGGGAGCCCTGAGGATGAATGTGTCACTTCAGGATTGAAGAATGCATGAGATGCAGGAAAGGGGGCTGTAGGCTACCTCTCCCTCTGCCCTCTCTCCACCCCACCCTCAGCCCAAAGACACAGAAAGCCCGGCTATCCCTTATCACATCGCCTCCCAAAACACAGCCCCATTTCCCTCCCTCATTTGAGGCTGGCATGATGACATGAATGACATTAGATAACATGCCTCTAAGATCTTCCATCTACACCTGAGAAGGTCCACCAGTTTGAGATGTACCTGTATGAGCACACATCCAGCCTTAAGATTGCTGAGCAGTTAGGGTCAGGGAGTGAGTTCACTCTCCCAAATGCCAGTTGGAAAACCGAAAGAAAGGCACTATCGCTATTGGACACTGCAAGCAGGAATCAACAAGGAAAGTTTGAAGCTTGTGCTGGCCCTAAGATTACTCAGAGAAGTACTAGTGAGTTTATATAATGAGCAGACACCTTGAAACCACATGGCAATATAGAGGAAGATAATCTCAGTACATAAGATCAAACACGTATGTCAGATGTAAGAAAATATATCACGCTTCTTTTGTTTTTCTCATTATCAGGTCCAAGTGTTTAAAACATTTAAAACTTAAGTGTAAACATTTAAGTTTACACTTCTCACATTCATTTTACAACATGCATTACAACTACAGAGGGCCAATAAATTTATACATCTATTTAAAAATAATGAAGTGATCTTCCATGGAAAAACAATTCAATATAAATTGAAGCTGTGTCATAGCTTACATACCCATTGTAGACCACGAGCTGTTTGATTTTGAGAATGATTGTTTTGGATTCAATTAGTACTATCAGATTCCTCAAATCCATCATGAGGATGGATTTAACTCAGGACAGACTTAACTTTTGAGGAGTTGATAGCAGCATTTCAAGACATCTCCAAAGGCCTGTATGAATTTGTCATTCCGCAGGGTGAAGATAAAAGGGTTCAGAAAAGGGGTCACCACTAAAACCAGCAGTGACACTACTCTGTTATACTCAGCTGCCTGTGTTTGCTTGGGTTTCACATAGAGAAACAAGCAGCTGCCAAAGCCAATCACAACATAAGTGAAGTGGGAGGCACAGGTGGAGAAGGCTTTCCTCCGGCCAGAGGCTGACGGGATCTTGAGGATGGTGGAGATGATGTAGGTGTAGGAGACAATCGTAGGGATCAAAGGACCAATGATAATGAAAATGGCCATTAGAAAAAGAATAAACTCTGTGAAAAGAGTATCCTCACAGGATACCTTAAGCAATTGCCCTCGATCACAGTAAAAATGATCTAACACATTTGATTTGCAGAAAGTAAGCTGAAAAATGGCATAGACCGGCCAGATTTCAGAAAGAAACCCAAAAACCCATGACACAATTACCACACAAATGCAGGTGCTGCTGTTTGTTCATAATGATGTTGTACCTCAAAGGGTTACACATAGCCACATAACGGTCTGTAGCCATCACTCCAAGTAATGCCGACTCCAAGGTACCCAAAGAAAGGTATAAATATAGTTGTGCAGCACACGCAGCCAAAGATATGATCTGAGTGTTTGGAAGCAGCAACCCCCAGAGCATAAAAGGGACAGCGGTGGATGTGATCAGGACCTCCAGAACAGAGAGGTGGCCAAGGAGGAAATACATGGGGGATTGCAGATGTTTACTAACACAGACAGTGATAATGATGACTGTGTTTCCCATCACTGTCACTGCGTACAAAAAGAAGAAAGTCACAAAAAGGATATGACGTACTTCTTGGGAGCCAGGGAATCCTAAGAGAAAAAATTCAGTGGCACTGGAGGAATTTCCCAACATTTACTTTGGAGTGCTTTTCCCTTCTGAAATCTAGAAAACAAAAGAAAGCTAATATGGCTTCCCATCCCAACAGAAGTAGAAACCGTTATGAAATTCCTCTCCTGTCCACAGACTTCACAACATGACCGGAATAGTAAGCATTCATCTTCTACTATTCCTGTATATGGTCAGTGGCAATTTTTCTAAATATGCACAATGTGTGAGAAGAGTTGGCCAAGAAGATGATCCGTCCCCAGTGCTATATCATAAACATGAGAGCCTGTCTCCCACCCAGCAGGCACCATTGCACCCTCAATGCTCAGTTCACCTGCCTCCCACTCTGCTCTAAACTGTCATCAGTCAGCCTCCATGACCACAGTGGGTTCCTTTCCACCACTAACTCCCATCTGGAAGGTCCTAAACTACTCCGTCTGCCAAGTATTTTCTATCTTGTAAATTCCTGTTCCAGTATCATGTTCTATACAAAAGTTTTCCTGCCAACATCCCTGAGCTGGTTACTTGGTTTCTTTGTTTCATCTGAATGTAGGTTCCATTTACAGAATGTTTATTTTAAAACTTCTGCTTTACCTTCATCATCATTGTTGTGTGTTGGTGAGAGTGAGGGAAGTCTCCTGAGGAGTTTCTATAAATTCTCGAGGGCAAGGACTGAGTATCTGTCAATCTGCTGGTCAGCTGGTTCCCTGCATGGATTACTCCTTTCTTCCTATCTTAGGAATGAAACCTCCCTTACTTTTGTCCTCAGTGAATGTGTCTTCTCACAGAAGGCTGACAAACCAGCACCTGGGCTGAGTTGAGCCTGGCCATCTCTTTCTAAGACTCTGACAACTCCTGTCACCAGACTGTGACAGAAGTCAGATTCAGAATGAAGCATAGGAGGAACTTTTATCCTCAGCCTCTGTCTGTCCCACATTGACCTCATACTGAGACTGACAAACAAAAGGCTTTAGGTCTACATGCCTTGCCTCTAAGAGAGCCCAAAGCCACAAAGTGTGACCTCCAGGTCCAGCCCAGGTTCTAAATACAGAGGGTATGCTCTCATTCTATTAAAAAGTTTGGGATATCTCCTCAAAGTCAATGTTCCTTATACATCACATTTTTTCTCCCAAAATCATACCAGAAATTAAAGAGCCAGCTGTCACTAACATAAAATAGACCCAATTTCCTGAGTACCTTAGAATTTCTGGGCTTTATCCCTTGCTTCCTTCAGGTCTTTGCTCTGGTGTCCAAGTTCAGGGAAATTGTCCTCATCATTAATATGTCTAAGAAAAAGCACATACTACCCTTCACTCTCTATCTCCTCGCTATAAGATAATCTACTTACCTTTTTAGCCTTCATCACGTGAAATTATATCACTCATATTACACTGTAAGCACCGTTAAAGCAAGAAGATTGTCATTCTTGTTCATCATGTCTCATGATCTAGTATTATTTTTAAATGAATTAAATGAATTTGTCAATTAAAGGCTGAATCTATGATCAGAGCCAATGAACACCAATGTTGAAGGCAGCTGCTTTCTCTCCCTTCTGTCCTCACTGAGACAGTGCCCAGTCCAAGTTCATTCAGTCCTCTGTCTGAGACCTCTTGTAAAATGATATTTGGGAAGGACCAACTTGATGAAAGAAGTCAGTCTGATCTCCACAATCTCTGCTTACATGGGACCAGATGAAAAGAAAGGAGAGATGATGGTTCTGACAATAGCAAGGAACTGTGCCTACCTCAAGCACTGAGTCAGAATGGTTGAAAGTGCTTTCTGCTATGCAAGAAGGATTTGAAGATAAGCCTATTACTCTTTAGAATCTGGATGTCCTCATCCTAGAGGACACGCAAGCCCAAAACTTCCCATCCTGAGCCTCTCCTAGTTTCTCCTTCACAGAGCAGAACTCCTGGAAAATGCTCACCTCCAGAGAAATACCCTGGAGTGAAAAGTTGAATGGCTCCTTAGGACTCGACCCAGGGTGCCTCCTGACTAATTAGTGCTGAAATTGCTCTGTGGCCCAGAAGAAGCTGCTGCTTCTTTACTCTCAGTGAAGTCTAGAAATCATAATGCCATGGGATGCCCCACTGCTTCCCTCTTTCTCTTTCCCTCCTTCTTTCACTCTGCAATGCATCCCTAAGGAATATTATTCACTAAGTTAAGTTAGTTCAGAGAAACCCTAGGGATGCAGTGAAAGAAACACCAAAGAAACGTTCAGCTTTTCTCTCCTGAGACCAATCAGGTTTGAGAACTCTTAAAAGTTTTGTGTAATGGGAAAACTTGAAATCTCCCTCATCAAGAGTTTCTCAAAACCCAGGCTGTCTTTCTCTAGGCTCTCAGTCGTGGTTATAAACAGCTCAAGTCAGTCCTGCATGCTCCCATGTGCATCTCTCTAATTCCATTTAACCCTACAGAGACCACACTGCCTGTGATGGTTAACACAGGTGTCAACTTGATGGATTGAGAGATGCCTAGATGGACAGTGAAGCATTGGTCCTAGGAGTGTCTGTGAGGGTGTTTCCAGGGGAAATTGACATGTGGGTCAGTGGACTGGGAGAGGAGGCCCATCCAACGGGCCATGGGTGAGGCTAGAACAAAGTTTTCAGAAGGGGGACATTCAGCTTGCTTAGATTCCCCTCTCTCTCTCTCTCTCTCTCTCTCTTCTAGAGTGAGTATCTTTCTTCCTCCTGCTCTCGGACATCAAACCCCAGCCTTTGGACTCTAGGACTTGTACCAGCATCCTGCCTCAGACTGGAAGCTGCACTGTCAGCTTCCTTGGTCTTGAGGCTTTTGAGCTGGGACTGAGCTACACTACCAGCTTTTCTCATTTCCCACCTTGGAGAAAACCTACTTGGAGACTTCACCTTTGTAATCATGTGAACCAATTCTCCCTAATAAATTTCCTTTCATATATATATGAAAGTGTAAGGCTGGGCGCGGTGGCTCACACCTATAATCCCAGTACTTTGGGTGGCCGAGGCGGGTGGATCACCAGGTCAAGAGATCGAGACCATCCTGGTCAACATGGTGAAACCTCGTCTCTACTAAAAATACAAAAATTAGCTGGGCATGATGGTGCGTGCCTGTAGTCCCAGCTGCTCGGGAGGCTGAGGCAGGAGAATTGCTTGAACCCAGGAGGCGGAGGTTGCGGTGAGCCAGGATCGTGCCATTGCACTCCAGTCTGGGCAACAACAGCGAAGCTCAAAAAAAAAGAAAAAAAGAAAGTGTGTGTGTGTGTGTGTGTGTGTGTGTGTGTACATGAACACGTGTGTATACACATATACTATTGACTCTCTTCCTCTAGAGAAACATGACTAATATACATCAAAAACCCAGAGGCCAGGGATGGGTGAGTAACATGAGAAAATAGTGGTACTGTATAGGTAGCTTCAAGCTCCTGACTCTCCACTGAAAAGACAAAAACAGCCTGAAATTGCCAAAATCAACTTTATTAGAACTTTAGAAAATACTCAGTTTTTCAGCAGCCAAGCAAACACTGATACAAGAAAAAAAAACTTAAAAATACTAGGAAAGCTCTGTGGTGTTTTTAATTACCTTTGCCTACCCTCTCCCCACCTCACCAGCAGTCTTGAAAATGACAGCCTCTATCCCCAAACCAGATCCAGTCTCTGGTTCTAGAGAGCGCAGAGCAAACCTCATTCACAAAGTACTATGTATGTCTGTTCTAATCTGTCTGGACTACCTGAAGGACCGGCCCAAGGTGCTAATCTTTGTTGCACTTAACACAGATTCTGCTCATGGTAAAAAGTTCCAGCCATTGTGTAAGAATATTGTAAGACTAACAAAAATTCTGCATCTCCTACGGTAAAAGATTACTATTGAAACATAAAACAGACCATGTAAGCTTCAACCTCAGAAAACTTGAAAAATAACAGAAAATTAAATCCAAAGAAAGCAGAAGAAAATAGATAATAAAAATTAGTGCTGAAATCAAAGCAATTGAAAATAGGAAAGAGAGAAATCAAGAAAGCCAAAAGCAGGCTCTTTGAAAAGACCAATAACATTGATAAACCTCTCTCACCAGGGTAACTAAGAAAAAAGAAAGAAGACAGAAATTACTAATCTAAGAGACAAAAGAAAGGCCATTATCATTGATACCACGGACATTAAAAGGATGGTAAAAGAACACTGTAAAAACTCTACACCAACAAATTTGATAATTTGTATAAACAAACTAATCCTTCTAAGACACAATCTACCAAAACTGAGACACGGATGAACTAAATAGACCTATATCTATTAAAGAAATTGAGTAAGCAATTAATAACCTTCCAAAAGAAAAACCACTCAGCCCAGATATTTTCACTGGTGAATACTACCAAAGACTTAAAGAAGAAATGATTACTAATTCTCTGCAATCTCTTCCAGAAAATATAAGCAGAGGAAACACTTCCTATTTATTCTATATGGCCAGCACCACACTATTACCAAAAACAAACAAGGTTAGTACAAGAAAGAAAAATTACAGACCAAGTTTCTCCTGAAAATAGATGCAAAAATTCTCAAATAAAACTGAAATAATTATTAGCAAATCAAATCTAACAAGTATAAGAAGAATTAAATACCAAAACCAAGTAGGATTTATCTCTGATATGCAAGGCTGGTTTCACATTAGAAAACCAATTAATGTAATTCATCACATCAACAACAAAAAGGTAAGATCATATACTCATATTAATAGCTGTAGGAGAAGCATTTGACAAAATCCAACATTCATTGATGCTTTTAAAAACTCTCAGCAAACTAGGAATGGAGAGGAACTTCCTTACCTTAATAAAGCATATCCACAAAAAGCCTACAGCTAACATCATACTTAATGGGAAGTAACTAGTGCCCCACTGAACACTCCCATTCAACACTGTACTGGAAATCTCAGCAAATGCCATAAGACAAGAAAAGGTACTTGGGTTGGAAAGGAAGTCATAAACTGTCTTTGTTCACAGATGACATGATTGTTCACATAAATAATCTCAAAAATTGGTAGAAAAATTCTCCTGGAACAAATAGGAAATTATAGAAATGTAGCAGGATATAAAGTTAATGTGTAAAAGTCACTTACTTTCCTATATACCAAAATGAACAATTCGAATTTGAAATTAAAAACACAATACCATTTACAACAGCACCAAAAAAGAGAAACACTTAGATAAAAATCTAACACACAAAATTCATATAAGGAAAGCAAAATAAGTGAAAAGATAGGTAGCAAGACTCAATACTGTTAAGATATTAGTTATTCACTTGATTTATAGATTCAACGCAATCCCAATTAAATTCCATCAAGTTATTTTATGAATACTAAAAATTGATTGTAAAGTTTAGAATAGGCAAAATACCCAGAATAGCCAACAAGACACTGAAAAAGAACAAAGTTGGAGAACTAAATATTAAATAAATAACCTTCTCCTAACCTGGGCAGGAACTGAGAGATCAAAACATGACTCAGACAAGCCCAGCTTGGTGAATAAATGAGTTTATTAGGACTCACATAAGAGGCATTCCCAGATGCAGAGGACAGCTTTGGAGATATGCCCTGCTTCCAATCTCTAAGCTACTTTTAAGTTAATTTTTTGGCTGTTTGCCTACTGTGTGTATATGTGATGGGACTGTTTTCCATGGTAGGTTCTCAGATATTCTCTGGGATGTTTGAATTCTTAGGGACACCTACACCTCAGCTGGGCACTATGGTATTGGCTCACTATCCAACCTTTATGGTTCAAGCAGTGGACATACACCCTTTAAGTAGCATGGTAGGGGATCCTTCACACTAAAATCCACCCTGTCCATAAGCTCATACATTCTTTCTGCCAATCTTGCATGAATGTCTCTGAGCTGGGCATGAGGGGAAGAACTACACGGGCCAATAATGTATAGCCATGGCTTGTGCCTACAGGCCTCATCCACAGTGCACACAAGAGCACAAAAAGCAGACGCTAACTGCAATTATAATGCCTTTTAGCAAAACATAACTCCAGTGACTAGGTAAGATGTGTAACCAATCTGAAAACGGGTCAAAGAAACCTGATTGACTTATGTCATAGATCTGATTTGACAAATGATTTAAAGTATCTGTAACAGTATTCTCTTTATCAGGGATATAGGCACAACAGATAGTGCCTATAATGGAACACGTAGTTAGATGACCATCGGGTTGATGATTGGGCTTCCAAGTGAAGGCAATCCCCAGTGAACCTGAGTTGCATTATTAGTGCTGCTGAACCAGTGACTCCAATTCTGCAGGGGTAAAGGCAGACTATTCCAAGCCAAGGTATATTATTATCATTTGATAGGGAAAGGTATCCATAAACGCAACAATCAGACTGGTTGCTGATTGCTGCTCTAGTCACAGCCCACTCCAGATGCTGTGGGTAGCAGAACAAGAGCCTATGGACATAGACACAGATGTTTAGTAAGATCCTTCATGGGTGCATCCACTCCTTACAACATTATTAGCACTGTATATTCTCCCATTGTTCTTATCAGGGAGGCTACTATTGGCTTCAGGCCTAGCTAACAGTACCACACATAGCTTCTCTCCCTAGGAGTGGGTAAGCATCCAATTAATTGCTAAGCTTCTGGTCTTGCCCATTCTATGTGCACTGTGCCTGCTCCAGAAGTATTGATGCTGCCCTGTGTTGATATTGTAAGGCTCTCAGACCTCCATCAAGGAACACAGCTGAGATGACCACCCTCCAGTCCCATAAAACCAATCCAGTATGGGGGCACTTTCCAGTTCAACTTCGGGTCCACATAGCTATCACCTCTTGGCAGATTCACTGGTGTTCTCAGGAGCACAGTATGTCCATTTTCTTCAGGAGCATTTCTCAGAGTTGCAGAGGCATCCCTGAGAGTTTGTAGGACCTATATCACAGGCCTTCCCAACTTCATAGGGAATGATGCCAAGGCCTTCCATTCATCTTTTTATGGGATAGGCAGTGTTTAGAGTGATGGTCTGCTTTCTGGTGATGGCCTCCACTTCTTGCAATGCCCTATACATGGCCAATAACTATTGCTCTAGGACTGTATAATGGGTTCTGCACTCTTTCATAATTGAGACCAAAATCATACAGGTACCATTCACATTGGTTGCTTTTATCACAAACCCCAAGTTACCCCCATGGCATCTTTGTGGCTTCACAAACTCATTATTATATAAAAGATAGCTAGATCCAAATTATTTTTGATAAAATTGAGACCTGTTCACACGACTAAACTTTATTTGCCCCAATAGGTGATCCAAGGAAAGCAGTGGATCAATAATTTGGTAAAACAATTTCTAATGGCAGTTTGATTTTTTAAAAATCTCCTTTATCCATTTTTTTCGGTTCTAAATGAGTTTAATTCTTTACATTTTAGCTAGAACTGGCTGAACTATATAAGGAAAACAAAATATCCAAGTGGCCTTGAATTAGCGAATTTTATCTCAATACCAGTAGCTTAATAACAGTAGATTCAAAGCAGGGAGAAAAGGAAAGAGAAATAAAGAGCTTTAGAAGACTCTACTTAACTCTATAGCTGTAGATTAACCATTTGAGCTCTGAATTTTTCTTGTAATTTGCCCATCAGTTTTAAAATGTGCACAAGAAAGGGCCATAATATGTTACCAGATGGGAGGATTAGAAAACCATTCCTTTGAACTTCTATAAGAGTTTCTACCCTTTTTCCCTTTCCCGCTCTAATGATTTGTCATTAGCTGGCCTTATTGCAATAACACCACATTTATTACCATTATCATACTTTAATATCTTAGCTTCTTGCAATAGGTCTTCAGTCCTTGCCAGTGTTTTCCAAGCATCCCTCTACTCATGCAGTGGCCCACAAAGGCTCTGCAGTTGGGCAACTCCACTCCACATGGAGCCGACCACCCAGGGATTCCCCACCATAGACAGCCATTCCTGATGCTTTGTTTGGTCTCTCTGACCCCGTTTGTGATGCCAATTATAACTAGAAAAATCCAGAATCATATTTTTAAAAAATCTTCCTCCAAACTGGGAGGGAGCCAAGAGACCAAAGAATGACCCAGACAAGTCCAGCTTGGCCAGCGAATAAGTTTACTAGGTCTTACATATAAGACACTTTCAGATAGCAGAGGACAACTTCAGAGACCTGCCCTGCTTTCCATCTCTAAGCTGCTTTTAAGCTAATTTTCTGGCTCTTTGCCTACTGTGAGTGCATGATGGGAACTTTCCTTGATAAGTTCCCAGATATTCTCTGGGATGTTTGGGTTCTCAAGGACACCTGCTCCTCAGCTGAGCACCATGGCCTTGGCTCACTACTTGGCCATCAAGGACACCTGCTCCTTGGCTGGACACCATGGCGTTGGCTTACTACTTGGCCATTAAGTTTCAAGCAGCGGGTATATACCCTTAAGTAAACTGGTGGGGGACCTGCAACCCTACTCCAGTAACAAGGCCTACTTCTCCTCGTCCATCACATGTGACTTTGGGAAAATTACTTATATTCTTTCTGGTTCGGTTCTGCCACCCACAAACCAGAAATAATGATACCAGGTCCAGCCCTGTCTCTTCTTTCTGGGGTTGTTGAGACATTTGGAATGAGATTATGGGTTTAAGAAACTTTAAAGGGTTAGAGTAATACAAAATGTAATGAATTTTACACCTCAGACTAACCTGATAGAAAATCTCTACTGGTAAGTCTGTAAAGACCTTAGCTCAGTGCCTAGGATTCAGTAAATGCTTAGCGGGTGTTAGCTATTAGTGTTACCACTCTTTTTCTTGTTAGACTGTGTTCCTAATCATCCAAGGATGAATCTGGTAGTCTATTATTAGCCTAAATCTTTAAACATTAGAGGTACTGCCTTCTGAATTGTCACCAGGCCTAATGTCATGTAGACTGTAAACAATCCCCCAACTATTAAGATAACTGTTCTACAAATGCTTTTCATTTCCATATTTTCTTGGCTCGATGCTGTTGGTCAGCACAACAAAGACCAAGTTGGTGATGATGACTGAGTGATGAAATAGTGATCCAAGGTACAGGTGAAGCTAGTGTAACAAAGATGGGAGGGGCTGGGGAGAGTATAAGTAACTGTTAGGAGGTTCACAGCAAACCTCAGGACCTTTTCTCCCTGAGCTAAGGTAAACAATATTGTCCCTCATAACCCTGGTCTCAAAAACTTTGCAGGGAAGATAAGTCCGGAGCCTAGAGCTGCTTTTCCACAGACAACTGAACTACCTTCAAACAGATGTGCTTTTAGGGACAGCAGACAGAAGGAGCTGAATCCAGGAGTTTCCTTCCCTGAAATGCCCCAATAGAGGCACGGTCCTCCACCTTCCCTGGAACAGAAGGGCTTTCATCTGTCTATCTGGAGCCATCTCCTCTCCCGTTTATGCCCAGAACTGCTTTCCCACCCCATGGAGTGCCCCGTACCTAACTATAGCCCCTGAATCTACCAGGTGTTCCCGAGGAGACAACAAACCCAATCGCTTCACACTCTTCTGATTTTCTCCATCTCACAGGGGGAGGAGCTGGATCACCATGAAATTTGTCTTCTATTTGGGTGTCCTTGCTGGTATGTACTCAGACTTGTACTCTGTTCTATAAGGCAGAGGTAAATGGATGGGATGAGGCAGAGGCAGGGTGTGTAAAGGGTACGGAAAAAGTCAAAAATAGTGTCATCAGCAGAATTAGGGGGCCTGCCTTTTAGACACCATCGAAAGGCTCTCTGGATAGGCTGAGCCTACTTTTCTGATGTTAAGCTATAGGGTGGGTTAAGGCACTCACACGCCTTGGAGAAGGACTCCCACCGACCCTGATTATTCAAAAAGATGAGCCTCATCGCCATCTGGCTAAGCCCCAATGTGGTCACAAGGACAGAGAACTCATTTTCACCTCTGATATTCATCTATTTCCAAAACTTTAAGGACTCAGAATGCAGGAGACAGAGAAGGTAGAAACAAAAGATCAAATACTAGGGCCCTACCTTCTATAGTCCCTGCCCCACATGGAGTTCTTCTGATGGCAGAATTTGCAGGTGAGGCATTTCCCACCACTCTGACTGCCTAGGTTGTATCACACATTAGCTGTCTGAGATTAGGCAAGTTAATTAATCCTTCTGTGCTTCAGTGTCTTCAAAATGGGGGTACGACTACCTGTGTTATAGAGTTATTGTGAAGATTAAACAAATCTGTGTAAAGCACTTAGCACAGTGCCTGCTATAGAGAGCTCAATGTCTCTTGCCCTTGTTGATAGTCTACCCTTTTCTCCTTGGGGCTTCTAACTGTGTGATCACACAGAAGGGTGTGGGGAGGTACAGGCCCAGGCTTGGGGAAGATTAACAGGAGTACCAAGAGCAGCCAAGACAAGAACAGGGCTTCATTTCTGATACTGGAATCAGTCTTCCTATTGTATATTTACAACATACCCTAGAGAATACCCTTTATTCTCTAGGGTATGTTGTAAATAATTCATTCATAAAAACAATACATGTTCATATTACAAAATTTAAATATTTTTAAAGTAGAAAAATAAGCATCATTCATAATCCCACCCCTTCATCAACACATGTTAACACTTTGAGTTTACTCCCAGACTCTATATTTTTTGTGTTTAAATGGTTTCTTATTTACTTGTTTTTAGACAAATGGATTATATATACATTGTTCTTTTCCATTTTAACTTAAATAAGCATTAATATTTCTTTTTCTGTTTAATATTCTAATTCAATTTTTAATATATATGATGTTCTGTTTTTTCATGTGCTTCATTTCAATGTCCAGCATTACCATATCAGACATTTATGTTTCCAATGTTCAGCTGTTATAAATAGGGCTAATATGAGCATACTTGCAATCCTTGTCTATATCTGATTTTTTTCTTTAGAATGGATTCTTGGGGTTGGAATGATTGGGTCACAGGTTATAAACAATTTATTATTCTTGATGCCTATTTCTAAATTGCTTTTCAAGAAGATGGAATCAATTTACTAGCAGTGATGAAAGTTTCTCATTGTACTCTCTTAGACTATCAATATTAAAATTATTACAAATATGAGATAAAATGGCACATCATTTTAATTCACATTTTTATTAGAAAAACATGTCAAATACATTAACATTTCCTGACCATTATCATTAACAATTGATAACTGTTTAAGAATCATCCAGATTCCTTTTCAACTAGGAGACTATTATCTTATGTTTTTAATATTTATGTATTAAGAATGTTCATTATTTTCTCAGGGACCTTTTTCTTTGCTGATGCATCTGTTCAGAAAGAAGACCCTGCTCCCTATTTGGTATACCTCAAGTCTCACTTCAACCCCTGTGTGGGCGTCCTCATCAAACCCAGCTGGGTACTGGCCCCAGCTCACTGCTACTTACCGTTGAGTATTTGGGCATCTCCATCCCCAAAACAGCTACTGTTCAGTCTAGATCAGTGGCTCTCAGATAAGGGTAACTTCTCCCCAGGGTACACTTGGCAATGTCTGAAGATATGTTTGGTTGTCACAACCAGGGGGCAGTGCTACTGGCAGCTAATGGGGAGAGGCTAGAGCAAAGATGCTGTTCCACATCCTGCAATGCACAGCACAGTCCCCACAATAAAGACTTGTCCAGCCCAGAATAGCATAGGAACCCTGTGCTTCATGTTATGCCTCCTCAGTCTCTCATAAGTTTTTTTCAAGTATTTTTTTACTGGCAATTTGAATGCATTTTATCAATTAAAGATCTAGCAGGTAACTGATGATGCACTCAAATTGGGTCAACTGAGGTGCATTTTAAAAAGAAACTAATTGTAAAGATATGGAGACATTAAAGGGACGATACTAAGAATAGTTCCATACCAGCAGGGTTTGTATTGAGAAAATGCAGTTACCACGCCTAGGCCTAAAAAGGCAAGAGAAGAAAACAATTTCAGAGGAGGCAGGGAGAGATAGAGACAAGGCGAGACCTGTGTGAAGAGACAACCTGATTGGAATCGCAACCCCCAGTCAAGGAACACAGCCACTCTGTGACAAAACCAGAGAGGGATCTGGGAGGGTGAGTACTCCAATCTCACTCTTCTCCCTCCAGTACTTTCTGGTGCTTCCTAGTGGCCAATACAAGGAAGCCAGAGGACAAGAAAGCCCATTGATTAAATCCATATATGTCCCCTTCCAAAGGTGCAGAGCAGAATAGAATAGGGTTGTTAGTGCATCAGCTAGTGAACCAAAGAGGAGACGCCCAGAACTAGGTCATCTCATTCCCTGGTCTTCACCAACATGGAAACTGTCCAGTTAGATAGGTGAGAAAATTACATTTCCTTGAATTGCATCATCTTCCTCTCCTGTACATTAAAGAATACAACATTATAACGTAGTGAAGAGCTCCAGCACTTACTATATCACTGTGAGTGGATTACTCCTATGTGCCTCATTAATTCATGGGCTAAATGGGGATGAAAATAGAATCCACTGGGTAGACTTGTTGTGAGTTAATTGAGATAATCCAGAAAAAGCACTTGACACAGTTCCTGGCACTTTGTAACATTCAGTATCTTGGCCATGATGATGATAGTGATTACTTCCAACCCCTTCTCCCTCCAGAAATCTGAAAGTGATGCTGGGAAATTTCAAGAGCAGAGTCAGAGATGGTACTGAACAGACAATTAACCCCATCCAGATCATCCGCTACTGGAACTACAGTGATAGCGCCCCACAGGATGACCTCATGCTCATCAGGCTGGCTAAGCCTGCCACACTCAACCCCAAAGTCCAGCCCCTTCCCCTCGCCACCACCAATGTCCGGCCAGGCACTGTCTGTCTACTCTCAGGTTTGGACTGGAGCCAAGAAAACTATGGTAAGTGTGCCTTCCACAGCAAGTCAGGTCATCAGTTGTCCTTTAAGAGGAAGATCCATGTCCTCATAGCTATGAGAAGAGAGGAGGAAAGGAGAATGAGAGGAGACCTAATGGAGATGCTACACGAGTGGCCTGGCAATCAGAGACCTGCCCAGAGGAACAAAGCTCCTCCTTTCCCGGGTGTCTAATGCCCCACGGTCTCTGCAGGGCTTTGGCAGCTAGAGCCACCAGGCCATCTGACTCTGCACAGAGGCCCAGCCATTCCTGATTGTCAGAGGCACAATCACATGACAAAGTAGGACCATTCATATGTGTGGTCCTACTTCTCATACTTGCTCATTTCACATGTGAAGGACCCCTCTGAGAATTGACGCAGTTCATTTAGTCCTCCAAGACAGGCCACCGATAAAAAATAAACTACCTCGAAGAGACGTAAAACCTGTTTCAAAATCCTCGAGATTAGCTCATAACCATGCTCTTGATGAGGTCTCCCCTTTTTCTCATTCCTTATTTTCTTTAAACACACACAAAAAGACACAAGTTGAAATACAGGCTGATGGTTAGAAGGACTAAATCACAACTGTCAGCAGGATGTTTTATGTTATCCCCATCTCTCTCAGGCCGACACCCTGACCTGCGGCAGAACCTGGAGGCCCCTGTGATGTCTGATAAAGAATGCCAGAAAACAGAACAAGGAAAAAGCCACAGGAACTCCTTATGTGTGAAATTTGTGAAAGTATTCAGCCGAATTTTTGGGGTAATCTTCTCTCTATATTCAGCTTTCAGCTTTCATTTATTTGCATATGCTCAGTTAACTATTTACATTTTTTTTTTTTTTTTTGAGACGGAATATCACTCTGTTGCCCAGGCTGGAGTGCAATGGCGTGATCTTGGCTCACTGCAACCTCTGCCTCCTGGGTTCAAGTGATTCTCCTGCCTCAGCCTCCCGAGTAGCTGGGACTACAGGCATGTGCCATTACACCCAGCTAATTTTTGTATTTTTAGTAGAGACAGGGTTTCACCATGTTGGCCAGGATGGTCTCTATCTCTTGACCTTGTGATCCATCTGCCTTGGCCTCCCAAAGTGCTGGGATTACAGGTGTGAGCTACTGTGCCCAGCCAACAATTTACTCTTAACGTAACAATTTTTTTGATTTGTAAATAATTTGAGAATTTTATAAAGCTGCTGCAAAGTCAGTACTGTTTATTCAGTAATGGGCTTCCCTTAAAGTGTCTTTATTCATTAAAGGGTATAGTAAAGTACGTCCAGTTAAACACACCATTTGCTAGGTGTTCATTCTCATAACTACAAGTAAAATTGTGAAAACACCCATTTTTAAAAAAAAAAAAATCAGTCTTCACAAATAGAAAATGCCTTCACCACTTTAAAAACATGGAGTTTGATCTATTTTACACGTGACTTCTAGAGAGGCTGTTCTCTGACTTTCTCAAGGTCACACAAAGCTAATTATAGCAAAGTGAAAAAA
This sequence comes from Cebus imitator, assembly GCF_001604975.1. NCBI lineage: Eukaryota > Metazoa > Chordata > Mammalia > Primates > Cebidae > Cebus > Cebus imitator. The sequence goes on along the minus strand of NW_016107575.1, from coordinate 2,995,292 downwards.
AAAAAAGGGGGGCTCAAGCTTTCTGTCCCGATTCAGTGCTCTTGTTGTGAGTCTAGCATATGCCTGCAGACAGGGCTCAGCCAAGCGGGACACCAAGGTTCCTGTGAGAAGATCTGACACACTCACTCTCTCTCTCTCTCACACACTCTTCATCTCTGCATGATCTCTGGTAGGAGGTGGCCGTTGCTACTGTCATCTGCAAAGACAAGCTCCAGGGGATCGAGGTTGGGCACTTCATGGGCGGGGACGTCGGCATCTACACCAATGTTTACAAATATGTATCCTGGATTCAGAACACTGCTAAGGACAAGTGAGACCCTACTTCTTCCTCTACATTCCACTGGCTCTGCCATGGACTGTACAAGCAGATAATTTTCCCTCAATTCAAAATAAAATCTCCAAATAAAAATTTGGGAATGTAGCATACCAGTAGCCCATGTTTTCTTGTTTGTGTCTCTGTATCCTACAATGATGAGAAGAACCAAGATCAAATCATGAAATGAGCATTTACTACACTGTCCTGGATTGCATTCATTATCTCATTTAATGCTCATAACAAAGCTTTGAGGTTATCTTTTGTTCCAACTTTACACATGAAAAAATTAAGGCTAAAAGAGGTTACTTAACATTGCCTCTAGCTGGTAGACATCAGAGCCTGAAATGGAACCCAAAATTGCCATATTCTAAATCCCTTGCTATTAGTCTCAGTGTTATGGAGGAGTCTACGGCATCACAATAGATGTTGGCTATGTATTTGCCTCCCTCTCTTTCCACTCAAAGGGCTTGAAGCTCTCACTTGTGGCTAAGATCTTGGGTACTGGGCTAAGCTTCCCTAAGAAAAGTCATGCCTCATCTCAGTGGTACATAAATTGCAGTACGTTTAGAGAGAGAGTTAGTGGAAGAGTAGAAAGTAAAAAACAAAACTTCAGAACAAGGTCAACAATCATAAATCAAGTCCAAAAGGGAGTTTGGCAGCTTGGTAAAAGGTGAAGATGTCATCTAGATCCAAAGAAGATATGGTCCCAGGCAGTAGTGGAGCTTGAAAGGCAGAGACGGCTGAGATGAGGTGAAGGACAGAAATTGGGCTTAGCCCCAGACCATGGTCCTGAAATAGCCAGGAAAGCAGGCACCAGTCCTATGCTTGAGAAGCTGGTAAAGCTCTGCTATAGTCTGAATGTTTATGTCCCCCCTAAATTTGTAAGTTGAAACCTAATCCCCAAAGTAATGGTATTTGGAATTGGGGCCTTTGAGAGGTGATTAGTTCATGAAGGCAGAACCCTCACAAATGGGATTAATGCCCTCATAAAAGAGAGCCAGAGGGCTCACGTCCTCCTTTTGCCAAGTGAGGTTACCGTAAGAGACAGTAGTCTATGAACCAGGAAGTGAACTTTGTCATACACCAAATCTGCTGGTACCTTGATCCTGAAATTCCCAGGCTCTAGAACTGTGAGAAATAAATTTTTGTTGTTTATAAGCTTCACACAGTCAACAGTATTGTCATAGGTGATAGAGTAATTCCAGATATCCAAAAGACAGGGGCATGTAGGACAAGAATGAGTAAAGCAGCCTCCCCGCAGGTGAAGATTCAAGAAAAAACTTCACATTATCCTTGGAGTCATATTTTCTACTCTTACGGTTTAAAATACAATCTATACTTTAATGGATTTTGTAGTAGGCAGAATAATGGCCCTGCAAAGGGACCACACTCTAATCTTATGCATATAGTATAATCAGATTTAACTATGGTTCTGAACTTCGAAATTGGCAGATTATCCTAGATTTTCTGGTGAATCCAATGTCACCAAATAGAGGCATGGTGGATCACAAGGTCAGGAGTTCGAGACCAGACTGGTCAATATGGTGAAACCCATCTCTACTAAAAATACAAAAAAAAAAAATAGCCAGGTGTTGGCACATGCCTGTAATCCCAGCTACTCAGGAGGCTGAGGTAGGAGAATTGCTTGAACCTGGGAGGCAGAGGTTGCAGAGAGCCAAGATCGCACTATTGCACTCCAGCCTGGGCAACAAAGTGAAACTCCATCTCAAACAAACAAAAAAAAAAAAGTAAAAAAGGAAAGCAGAAGATGTTGTTGGGGAGATGTAACAGCAGAACAAGAGGCAGGAGAGATTCAAATCATGAGAAGACACTGACCAGCTATTGCAGGCTTTGAAAAAAATAGAAAGGGAACCTGCAAGGCAAAGAATGTGAGCAGCCCGTAGAAGCTGGGAAGGGCTCTCACCTGAAGCTGGGAAGGGCTCTCACCTGACACTGGCAAGGAAATGGTGGATCACAGCTGTACAGAATTCTGCAACCAATCTGCATGAACAAGAAAATAGACTCTCCAGAAAGGTGCATAACTCTGTTGACACCTTGATTTTAGTCAGTAAAATCTTTGCCAAACTTCTGACCTACAGTGCTATAATACATTTGTGTTGCTGTAGGCTACCTGTAGTAATTTGTTACAGCAGCCATAGAAAACACACTTTTAAATTCACATATCCAAAAACAGCTATTAGTACTTTTTATAATGAAATGTTAAAACCTTCAATGGCTCCCAGTTTTCCTGAAAATAAATTCGAAATTCTAGGCTTAGAATGGTAAACTTAGAACTCTAAACTTATAATGGTATCTAGACTTTGAGACTTCCCATACACCCCTTCCCATTACACCCCCCTCCAAAAAAAGTATTTTTCAATAAATAGTCTGCCACTTGGAATTGTTTTCTGACTCCGTGAAATGCAAATTTGGGTACAAAAGAATGTCAGAGAAAAATATAAGGAAGAGGCCAATACCCTCTCTTTAAGTTGGTAACCTGGTCAAGACCCAAACATAACACAGCCAGATCCATTTAAAAAACAACAGGCTAGGCACAATGGCACACACCTGTAATCCCAGCAATTTGGGAGGTGGAGGCAGGTGGATTCCTTGAGCTCGGGAGTTTGAGACCAGCCTGGACAACATGGCAAAACCCTGTCTCTACAAAAAAAAATTTTTTAATTAGCCAGATGTGGTGGTGTGTGTCTGTGGTCCCAGCTACTTGGGAGGCTGAGGTGGGAGGATCACCTGAACCCAGTAGGTCAAGGCTACAGTGAGCCGTGATCACACCACTGTACTCCAGCCTCGGTGACAGAGTGAGACCCTGCCTCAAAAACAATGACCACCACCAACATTTTTCAGCTGAAATTAAATCTTCAAGTATTGAAATCATGTCCCAGGCAATGGGAGCTATTTCCTCTTTTCCCAATTGCCTATAATTTAGGAAATGCAAATCATACCAATTACTATTCAATTAACTCCTCTAGTTTGTCTTCTCTCCCCAGTTAGGGTGCTGTTCTCCAGGCATAGTGACCAGCAACATGGGCTTCGAGGCTGAATTATCAAGAGGATACTTTGCCTGACTGTGGTGGATACTCCCCTAATGTCTCTTGCCCTCTACTCCTCCTTTCACTCCTGGCTCCTACATCTGAGGTTGTACTGTGCTCTTTCCTTCAGGGAGGTGTCAGCTGATCTTCACTGATGTTATTTCCCTTATCTCAATCCCCAACCTCCCCGAAGGGTTTGAGATTGTATTCCATCTTTGACAGAGAGGCAAGTTGCCTCTTTAACATTCGCCTCCCAGGTTCAAGCTATTCTCCTGCCTCAGCCTCCCGAGTAGCTGGGATTACAGGCACCCACCACCACACCCAGTTTTTTTGTTTGTTTGGTTGGTTTTTTTGTATTTTTAGTAGCAATGGGGTTTCACTATGTTGGCCAGGCTGGTCTTCAACTCTTGTTTAGCTTGTTTTCTATGTGAAAATATTTTAACTATTACTGTTTCGATTTATTAAATAAGTAGCCAGATTCTTACTCCTAAATCAGTTTTGGTAAATTGTATTTTTCTAGAAATTTACAATTTCATCTAAGTTTTCAAATTTCCTGAAGCAAATTTATAGTATCTTTTTATTTTTTAATATTTTAATATTTTCTGTATCTGTAGCTAAGGACCATTCTGCATTCATACTATTTAGCTTCCCTCTTTTATTCCTAGTTTATCTCATCAGTGGTTTCTTAGTCTGCTCAGGATGCCATAACAAAATACCATAAACTGGGTAGCTTATAAACAACATAAATGTATTTCTCACAGTTTTAGAAACTGCAAAGTCCAAGATCTAGGCACTGGCAGATTCAGTGTCTGATGAGGGCCCACTTCCTTGTGGATAGACAGCCATCTTTTCCCTGGATCCTTACATGGTATAAGGGCAAACGAGCTCTCTAGGACCTCTTTTATAAGGGTGCTGTATTAGTCTGTTTTTACGCTGCTGATAAAGATATACCTACTGGACAATTTACAAAGAAAGACGTTTAATTGGACTTACGGTTCCACGTGGCTGGGGAAGCCTCACAATCAAGGTGCAAGGCAAGGAGGAGCAAGTGACATCTTACCTTGATGACGGCAGGGAAAGAAAGAAGCGCTTGTGTATTGGAACTCCCTTTTATAGCCATCAGATCTCATGCGCCTTATTCACTATCAAAAGAACAGCATGGGAAAAACCTGCCCCCACAATTCAATTACCTCCCACTGGTTCCCTCTCATAACACGTGGAAATTCAAGATGAGATTTGGGTAGCAACTCAGCTAAACCATATCAGGCACTAATCCCATTCATTAAGACTCTACCCTCAGTACCTGACAACATCCTCAAAATCCCACCTCCAAATACCATCACATTGAGGATTAGGTTTCAATATACAAATTTTGGAGGGACACAAACATTCAGTCTATACCAAATGACTTTTCTACCTTGTTACTCTTTTCAAAGAACAAACTTTTGGGTTTTTTTTATATATATCAGTCAGAAAAACAACACACTTGAAGAAATGAAGAAATTTTAATAAATAATTTGTGAGTGCTTGGGAAAGATGAAAGGAATCGTGATCATTTGAAATTTTATTTATATTTTCCATTGATTTCTTCCATATCTTTATTATCTCTTTCCCTCTAGTCCTTAGTCCAAGGTCATTGAAAACTAACTTTTCAGTTAGTTAGAAATTTTGCATATCACCCATGTTCTGCCCTGAACCCACAATTTATCAATCCTATTCAGTTTAGCATTTAGAATGCTTCCAATTTTTCGGTTTTATAAATAACTGTGTGATGAACATCTTTGTAAAAGCAACTTTACATAGATCTTTAATAGAGACATATTTACAAAGTATAATTGCTATATGAAGATATATACCTATGTGTTAAAATATACTGTCAAATTGTCCCTCAGAATATTATACCAATTAGTGCATCCATTCTCAATGTATGAGAACATCCTTTCCCCGTATTCTCAACAAAACCATTATCTTTCTTTTTTTAATCTTTGCTAACTGGATAAACACAAAATGGTATTACAAAATGTCAATTCTTTATGACTAGTGAGAAATAACAATGTTTATAAACCATGTATATTGATTTATTTTTTAATTGCCTCCAAAGCCTTTTTCATTTTTCTATTAGAATGTTTGGAATGATATGGTTATTTTTTTTTTCTTTCTTTCTTTGAGACAGAGTCTTGCTCTGTTGCCTGGGCTGGAGTGCAGTGGCATGATCTCAGCTCACTGCAACCTCCGCCTCCTGTGTTCAAACGATTCTCTCACCTAAGCTTCCCAAGTAGCTGGGATTACGGGCACCTGCCGCCCAGCTAATTTTTTGTACTATTAGTAGAGACGGAGTTTCACTATGTTGGCCAGGCTGAGCTCAAACTCCTGACCTTGTGATCCTTCCAGCTCAGCCTCCCAAAGCGCTGACATTACAGGCATGAGCCACTGCGCCTAGACTGTTATGGTTCTTTTTTAATGGTTTTGTAACAATAATAATAACTCATTCTTCTAGTTATATATGCTTAGTTGTGATTTTGTCCTCTGTTTATCCATTGCTATTTGCAGTTATAGGCATCCTGTTTGTGACATGAAGAAGTTTTAATTTTTTATGTGATCATATATGTTAATTTTTGGATGATTTTTGTCCTTGATGGCATAACTAGAAATTTCTTCTTCCATATTCCAATAATTTATTCATCTATATTTTCTTTGAGCTTTTTATGGTTTCATTTCTTACACTTTATTCTTTAACTCAAATTTAGTAAAGACAATGTGAAATAAAAATCTAAAATTCCTATATCCTAAATGCTTAGCCACTTGTTTCAGCAAGTGGCTGAATAATCCTTTTTGAAAAGAAGACCACATTTATCATCTGTTAAATTTACATATTTATCTGGTGTTTCTATTCTATTTTCTTTATCTTTTTATTATTCTTTGCAAATACAAATATTTAAAATTATGTCTTCTAAATCCTGTCATTTCTGACAATATGAATAAATCCGAGGACCTTATGCTAAATGAAATAAGCCAGGCACAGAAAGACAAACACCTCATGATCTCACTTACATGTGGAATCTAAAACAGTCAAACTCATAGAAGCAGAGTGCAGGATGATAGTTACCAGGCTGGGTAGTGGAGGGAATCTGGAAATGTTGGTCAAAGAGTAAAATGTTACAGTTAAGTTACACAAGTGGAGTAAACAAGTTTTTAAGGTGATAGATATATTAATTAACTTGATTCAATCATTCCATACTGTATATATATAAAACATCACTATCACTGTGTACCCCATAATTTACATTATTACTGGTCAAAGTGTAAATAAATTATTTTTCCTAAATAGCAGTATGACAATAATATTAAAGATAAAAAATTATATCCATTATTACATACCAGGTACTCTTTTAAGCCCTTTACATCTATTAATTCATTTAATCTTCATGACAGCCTATGAGGTATATACAGGCCTTCCTTCATAAAGTGATATATATGTTCTTACAAAACTTTAAATTCTGCAAAATCATGCACAAAATATAAGAGTTTATTTGGGGGTGGGACAGAATACGGTTGGAAAAGGCTATTGAAAACCCATGTAACTGTGTACCCAGAGAACACCAACTGAAATAAAAGCAACCCTAATAAAAATCCTAGAATGATATACCTCTATAGCCTTTGCATTCAATATCTGTCAGTCATTCATTCTCAGCCTTTATACTGGGGCTTACGTTTCTTTCAAAGTATAGATAGATCTTTGAGGGAATTAATTTTTAGAGATTAATTTCATTACAAAATCTGAACCAGCGTAGGATGACTATAGTTAATAATAATGTATTACATCATTTCACATAACTAGGAGGAAATTAAATGTTCCCAACACAAAGAAATGATAAATGTTTGAGATGACAGATGTGCTGATTCCCCTGATGTGATCACAATACATTATGTGTATCAAAACATCACTAGGTACCCCATGAATATATACAATTACTATTTGTCAAGTAAAAAAGGTAAAATTTTAAAATCCAAGCAAGAGTACAACCTTATCTATTAATGCACTTTTTAAAACACAGGAGAGATGTTTTTGCTGCTATTTAATCTTCACTCAGCTTCACCAACAACTCAACAGGTGTGTAGAATGTGGAAGTCCTTGAAGCCACCCCACAGCTTCCACTAAAGGAGATCACTGTGGCAAAGTTTTCAGCTTCTTTCTTAAGATGCTCATATATTGCTAAGGCTTTCCCTTTAATTGGGAGAAAGCTGACCCGCTTGTTTCTTTGTCTTCAGTTGAAATGTTTAATTTTTACTGTTTCCTTTGCTGCACCCAACAAATTCTGACGTACTGGCAATTATCTGTGCTATTTTTTTCCCTCCAGAGTCATCTCCAGTTCTATGCCACATTGATTGACTCCTTTAATTCATTTATAAATGTGACATCACAATCTCTCCAAATCCTTTAGTTTTAAGATGTTCTTTGATTGTTCAAATATTTCAGAATTTTCTCACTAACCTTATGACAACCCACTGAGCATTCACTGACATTTTTAGAATTAACTCCCCATTTATAATTAATATAAAATATGTTCCTAGCCAAAAACAATATTTCTAAACTTTTCTTCTTGGTGTTACTTGAAAATAAGAACAAAATATTTACTAGAATAAAATGTCATTTAGAAATCTTTCGCTGTATTCTCCTGAGAAATGTCAATCTGATTCTTGATCTGTTCTTTCAAAGTTTTGTAAAATTTCCTTTGTCTTTGATATTCTTAAATATCTACAATGTGTTTAAGTGAGATGAATTCCTCCTACTTTGTCTTTGACACCCCTTGAGCCCTTTTAGTCTGTCTTTTTTCATCGTTAATGTAATGCAATTCTTGATCATTAATTCTTCAAATATTTCATTTCTTGTGCTCATTTTTTTCATCTCATTCTGGGGCTCCAACCATTCCTATGATTGTCCTTTTATTTCTGTGTGTCATATTGCTTTGCTTTTAAATTTTCCATCTCTTTATTACTTCGTCACATCTCCTGCGAGTTTCTAGAGCTGGCCTTCCAGGGCATTAATTCCACACCAACAGCTGTACCCATTCTGCTGCTTAAATCAATGGTGGAATAATTTATTTCACCTAATTTCAAAATGTGTATTTCAGAAGTCAAAGGGAAATCTGACTTTTCCTCACCCTAGAGCCCGTCAGCTAGGGTAGGCATGTGATCTAGAATTAGCCAGCCAAGAATCCCACCCAGGATGGCTCAAAGAGACACATTCTCAGAGGCAGTGGCAGTGTCAACACCACAGTGCTGACAGCTGAAATGGGAGACGTGGTGCCAGCATCAGTCCCTGGAGCGTGACTTGATTGTGTTCTTGTCTATTTAGCCTGTCTTGGTTCCCATTCTGAGGTTGATTCTCCAGCCTTCTCCTTGGTTCTATAATGTAGTCAATTTCCTTTCAGTAAGTGTATTTTCTCCTTAAGTCATATGAAGTTGGACTATGTCATGCATAACTGATAGCACAGGTGACAGAAGTTGAGATATGGGAGAAGAGCAGGGCAGGTAAAGCACTCATTTCTTCCTCCTACATAATTAGGACTCTATGGATATTGTCATAAGGCATGGTTCAAAAAGCTGGGTTGAAAATATTTAACTTATAATCGTAAAAGTAATGACTGTCAGAATGACAAAATAAAACTAATCAAATTTAGGAGAGGAAATTTGATTAGAGGTAAAATGAGATAATCCCCAAACCTTGATGAATGGGACTCAAAAGCTGCAGTTTAAAGCTGATAAGACAAGTAAGAGAGCCAAAATCTTACTATTTAGAATTGTAAAAAATAACCACTAAAAGAACTAACACAAGTGATAAGATACAATTCTATCCAGGTAGTGGGACTGGTAATGGAAGGCGGAGTAGGAAAACGTTCCTGTTCATTTTCTACCTTTCTGTGCTGTTTAATTCATTTTTAGCCATGCTCATATATCACATTTTTAACATTTCACACCTCCTCTAGGCCACACCACCACAGAGCATATCACATAATTAAATGTAAGGCCATTAATACACACACACACACACACACACACACACACACACACACAGACACACATGGATCCAGCTGCAACTCTAAAAATGCAAATTATAAAAGATTCAATTACATAGGAGTTAATTCAAGAGAATATATTTGCCTTTGGATTTGTTTTCTTTGCTAAAACACAAAGCAGTCTCATACCCATCATAAGCTAAATTGTGTGCAGAAAAAGAAGGAAATCCACAGGCTAATCCTATTTTGAATTCTTACAAGTATGAACAATGAGCTACTTAGAATTTCCGGGAAAGAGCACAAGACTTGGAGTCAAAAAATCTGGGACTACTCCATCTACATTATTTACAAGTTGATGATATCGGGCAAATCATCACTCCAGCCTTGTCACCTGTAAATTGGGGATAAAACTGCTAACTGCATAGAGTTGCTATTAAAATAAAATGAGATAATGGACTATATGTGAGATTGTCTGGTAAAATGTAAAGCCCAATACAAATATTAAATACTATTATCATTATTACAGCAACTGGTCACAAAGGACATCAAAAAAAAAAAAAAAAAAGAAATGGCATAATGAAAATTAATTCTACTAACAAATATATAACCAAGAAGCAGCACCTTGCTATTTAAAAAGAATGAATATGATCCTTCCCAGGACACAAAATATGGTACCTGACCTCACACAACTCACAGCGACAGTGGAACTAGTCTCCCCCTGTGTGATGACTGGTATCCACATGTGCCTAGCATGTACCTCAATTCTCAGCTTCAGGTAAGAAAGAGATATGTTTGAGAGGACAGATTAATGAAAGTAGATTCGCATGGTCAATAGGAAGCAGAAAAGAATGTTTAAGAACATCAAGTGTTACCATTTAGATTTCAGATCCCCCAGAGCTGAAACAAAGAAGGCTAGAAAGAAGGTAGAGAAAGAGGTGCATAGAAAAGTCTGTAGCAAGAGGGAAGGGATTCAAAGGAGGGAAGGGCAAGGTTAGCTCGTTAGGAAAGTAGCATGTTGTAAAGCAAAGGACCCTGGACCAGGAGTCAAGAAACAGCTCTAGTTGCAGCACTGCCACAAGCTCTCTATGAAACCCTGGGCAGGACACTGCCCCTCTCAGGCCTCAGTTTCTTTACCTATAATACAAAGGAGGTGTTGTAAGAGTAGTTAGTACAGCTAATCAATCGTTCACAGAGTATTTATTGTTTATTATGGGATAGGCAGTTGTTCTAGTCTCCAGAGACATAGGAGAAAATAAAAACAGACACAGCTCCTGCTGCCATGGATCTGGCATTCTTAAGGATCTCTCTCCAACTCAAAGACCTGGCACACTGGAACTCTGACTGTAGGCTGTGGTGCGGCCACAGTGGACAGGCAAAATGGCTAAATGACTGAAGAGGAGACAGCATGACCTCTTCAAAAGCAGTCTATTTTTTTTTTTAAGCAGAAGCAATTGCCCCTCACTCTCATGTTGCCCGAATCCAGGTCCTGAGCCTTGGAGCTTAATACAGATCGTGACATCCAACTGACTTTTATTCTGAAAGCCAAGACTGGGGCTCCAAGAAAATTCCAGAAATATACGATGTTTTGTTTTGTTTTCCAGTTACATAATTAGAGTCATTACAGCAGAGAAATGGGGAAATTATTTGATGCTTTTTTAAAAAAGCCTATCTAAAATGACTAACATTAATGTAATTTCATAAAATTTAACAATCACTATAATTGTTCCTAATGTTTTCTATAATAAGAAAAACACAATTTATATATGAATTATTTGCTATATGTAGACAGAATATAATACCTCTTTCACCAAACATGAAGCCCTAACCTTGATTTCTGTAGTACATTAAAAAAATGTATTTTGTATTGCCAAAAGAGAAACAGTATTGGGTTTTGATCCGTTATTTTCTGTTGTTCATTCATTAAATTGGAGTAAAAGAAGGAAAATCTTAAAGACATGAAAGGCAGCTCCCTTACAGAGAGCTGGAGCATCCCAAGAGTGCCCCGACCACACATTTCTCCCCAGATCATGGGCCCCAGCATCTCCGAGCACACACTGTCTTCCGCAGGATCTTCTGACAAGTCTGCTTCACCCTAGGAATCCCCATGATCAGTATGAGGGAATGAAGAGAAGGATAGGCAGCCATGACTGTCTCAGAGATTAAGACACTGGTGAGATTAGGAGGATAAGTCTTGGAGGTGATGGAGAAGGGGCTGGCTATGACATAAACCAGGTGAAGTAAGAGGAAGCAGCCCAAGGACTTCAGGGCAGTGATGTGAGCCGTGGCTCGGGCATCCCTCCTACCAGCTGAATGGACCTTCATCTTCCTGTGGTGTGTATACAAAGAGACAATCAGCATCCCAGAGGAAACAAGAAACACTATGAAAGGCAACCCACTTCCTGAATTGAGCCGAAATACATAGAAGTACTGCCAACTTGCAAAGGGATACAGGATGGTGCTGTTTCCTTGGGGAGGACAATAGAGCATTAAGCCGATTTGGACTGTAAGGAACAAAGTGATTATAAAGTACCACAGAAGGCACAAGAGACTCAGGTTATAGGCCCTCTGCTTCAACCACAAGTAGGCAGGATGATCACAGGCTGTGATCTTCTTGCAATAGAAGACGCCAAGGAAGGTGGCAAACCACAAGCTGGCTTGGCTTACCAGGACCCAGAAGATACTAAGATAGCGAAGCCAAAGGCTGCTCTGGAAAAGTGGAAACAAGCTTAAGTCCAAAATGATCAGCCACTGCAGGAGAAATCGGCAGCCAGCCAGGCCCAGGATAAGGAGGTTATATGAGGACCGGCTGAATTTTCTCATCCATTCCCTGAAACTCCAGACCACGAGGACTCCATTTCCAATTAAACCGATGAGAAATTCAACCACTGCTACCAGCATCAGCAGTCTTAGAGCAGTACTCAGCATGGCTGGGGAGGGGAGGCTCTCACTGCTCCTGGCTGAGGTCGGATCCCCTGGTAGCGATAACGCACCAGGGTAAATTTTCACACCACAAAATCTGGATTTGACCTTGTCCTTCTGTAATCGATCTTCAAGCAAGACTGAATAGCTGTGACGAGGAATAGAGAGGTTGGAAATTATGATACCCTCTGTATTTGCATCTACATGAAGGAACCCTGAGTGTAGACCCAGAGATGGCAAACAGTACCACAGACACTGGATCTCCATCTCAACGGTCCCGGGCCAAAGTCTAGACACCAGGATACAATGAAACAAGAACCCTCAACAAGAAAGACCAAATCAAAACATGCTCATGCTCTATAAAGTGCCAGTTATAAGTGCATATGCTATATATTAAAAAAAAGAAATTTTATTTTCATAAAAAGAACATTGGACTGGGCACAGTGGCTAACGCCTATAATCCCAGCACTGGCCAACATGGTGAAACCCCATATCTACAAAAAATACAAAAATTATCCAGGCATGGTGGCAGGTATCTGTAGTCCCAACTACTCAGGAGGCTGAGGCAGGAGAATCACTTGAACCCAGGAGGTGGAGGCTGCAGTGAGCCGAGACTGCACCACTGCACTCCAGCCTGGGCGGCAGAGCAAGACTCCATCCCCCCACCAAAAAAAAAAAAAAAAAAAAATGTAAGCATGATGAGAACTCTCTATGAAGCTATAGGCAGGTAGGCCACTGCCCCTCTCTAGGCCTCAGTTGCTCTACTAATAACTGAATGGCTTGTAGGGCTAGATTTCCATTTCTTGAGTAGACTTACAGAATGCTTATTTTGTGTCAAGCTACAGTGTACTAGGCGCAGGGGATGGTACCATTATAATACACAGTCCCTGCCTCCAGGTAGTGTTCATTGTACATCATCTCCACCCAGCTGCAAGAGCTAGCATTCTAAAACTCTGGCTATAGGATATGGAGAGGCAGAGAAGGTCATGATCTTCTGCTGGCCAGAAAATCTAGGGGAGGCTTGAAAGTATCCAAAAGCAGTGTTTCTTTGGCAACTTTCTGATAGAGTCATAGTGCCTCTCTCTTCCCACCTGCCCCAATCTGCCAGAGATTCTGGTAGCCAACCGACATATTACCAGAAACCTAGCCTGGCATCAAAAAAACAAAATATCTAGAAATATAAAGACAGGATTTTTGGCAGACTACTTTACTACTGGTGTTGAGAGGCTAAACCACATAGAAAATCGAGATACTAATGTAGCTAATTCCACTAAGAAAAGTGCTTGCCTAAAAAATATCCAGGAATTAACATACAGGTTCACTTCTTTTTAAAATATATTATTTTCAAACAATAGCTATTTTATACTTCCTTTTATCAAAAACATAGTGTATTGGCAAAGGAAATTGGATTATCTGCAGTAATTTTTTTTAAATGTGATACTTTCCATGCAAAATATGAAAACTCAGTTTTGACTTCTGTAGTTTATTAAAATAATGTGATTTGCATCGCTTAGAGTGCAATAAGCTCCAATTTCTATCCTGTTTTTCATTTTGTTTCAAAATCAAAGAAGAAACGAGAAGGAGAATTGAGAATAAAATTTTTATTTTACTAAAAACCTACAGTTATTTTTACTGTTGTCAATGATACAGTTAAGGGCTTGATTAGATCCTTCTTCCACATTGTGGCCTCTGGGATTTCCAAGCACATATTATCTCCCACAGAATTCTCTGACAAGTCTGATTCCTCATAACCATTACAATAGAGGGAAGTGAAGCAGAGGCAGCCATGAGTCCTCGAAATGGAAAGAATGGTGAGATCAGAGGAAGATTAGAAGGTTATGGAAAAGTGGCTGGCCAACGCAGAAACCATGTAAAGGGGGAAGTTCAGAGCCAGAGCGACATGCACCGTGGTTCAAGCCTCCTCCTTACAGCTGTGTAGTCCTCCACCTTCCTGTGATGTCTACACAAAAAGACAAGTAGAACAGGAACACCACAAATAGCGATCAGTTTCCTGCACTAGGCTGCCATCTATAAAAATAACAGGTTTAAAATGGGATGGAGGATGCTGCTGTTTCCTGTTAATGGTTTTTAAAGCGTCCAGCCAACAACAGCTGAGAAATAAAAAGTGATCTTGAAAGACACTAGCAAAAACCAAAAACCCAGCCTCCAGGCCCTCTTCTTCAGCTGTAAGAAGTCAGGGAGGCGAAGCTCATGATCTTCATGCAGCAGAAGCCACTGAAGAAAGCAGCAAACCACATGGTGGCCTGGCTTACCAGGACTCAGAAGACATTAAGACAGCAAAGCCAACTACTGCTCTGGGAAAGTGGAAACAGATTAAGTCCAACAGGATCAGCCTGAGTAGGGGAAAGTGGCTTAATGAAGATTCATAGGGACTCCTTACATTGTTTTGACCCATTCTCTAAAACGCCAGACTACAGGGACTCCATTTCCAACCAGGCCAATGAGAAATTCAGCCACTGCAACCGGAATCGGACTCAGCAGTCAACGTGGCTGAGAAAGAGAATGTCTCACTGCTGAATCAGGAGGTGCCCTGCTTCAGTGCTGATGAGTATGTCCTGCTCCTGGCTGTGTCAGAATTCCTGAAGATGCTATCAGTATTATGGTAGAACATTTCACCTCTCACAACTCAGATTTTGCTACTGTCTGAAATCCATTCTCTGGTAAAGATATTACAGCTGTGAACAGAAAAAACATTCTTGAAGGTAACAGTCCCACCTTCATTCACATCTACACGACGCTGGCCTGGGATCTGAGATTAAGTACAGAGCCACAGTTATGGAATGGCCTTCTGAAGAAAAGAGCTAAAATCCAGACAGCCTAGAGCACAGTTTCCTGAAATCCTTCTTTCATCTAACCTAATTCCACAAAACCTAAATAAGACATTCTGAGAATTTACAGTGGCAAATACAAGGCACCTCATGTTATAAAAAGGGAAAGCATGAAATTTATCAATTATTTAGCAAATATTTATGAATGACTACTATGTGCCAGGCCTCTGTTCCAAGGTCTTGGGATACAGTGGAAAGAAACAAAGTTGCTGCTCTCATGGAGCTTACCTTCTGGTGGGGAGGCAAGTAATTGATGGTTTTAATATGTTTGTAATTTGAATATATAAACACGAGAGCTATATTTATATTTGTGCAAAGGCTTACTGCAATGACAATGAAAACAAAGGAAAGGATAGGGTGAGCAAACAAGCAAAAACAAAAAGACAGGAAAAACATCAACTGCTGAATAATAAATTCTAGGAGAGGTCAGGCAGGAGAGAAATCTGTGACCCATGGCTGCTACTTAAATTTCCACACAGAACTGTCCAGCCTATTGGCATCCACGCCAAGAGCTGCATTGCAGGGGTGTATGTGGAGAATAATAGCCTCAGTGCCATTCACTCTAACAGAGCAACAGTATTGGTTTTTACTTTTGACACGACCAAAATGTGTCTGCCATGATACTACCATACCTCTTTCTACCAAAGTCCCTTCTATTCACGCTCCTATTCCCCACTGCTCTGAGCCCTCAGATACTTCGGCAGTACCTGAACCAAGAAAAGAAAGCTGATGAAAGATCAAGGGGGATGCTAGCATCAGAAGGGACCCTCCTAGGGGCAAGTTATGGCTTCACACTCAGCATCAACAGAGCAGTCTATAATAAGAATATTAAAAAGAATGAAACAAAGAACAAGCATTGGTTTTGAAAACTTGGCACTTTCACCAAAAAAAACCTGCCCCCTCCTGCTACCAGACCCAGTACAGTTCCATCTTCTATCCCCTCTTCTACATCTCACCTGCAAACCTTCTTCCTGTACTAGGGACTTTTTTAAATGCGTCTCAGAATTGTGCCTATTTTGCCACTAGATGGCGTCAAGACAACTCCTCTATAAAAGCTGTTGCCCTGAGCAAACAAATTCCCTTAATGAGCTGAAACTGAACAGATCAAGCATGTTTTTCATAAGCACGTGTACCAGGAACACAATGTATGAATGTACACAAATTCATAGTCTTGCCCGCTTCCTTCCTCACAACGGCATGAGGAAGAGGAGTCTTGCTCACTAGTCATTGCGGCCTCTTTGGAGCTGCAATTTAGGCGCTGGGAGAGAGGAGGAAGCACAAACTACACCATGGAAGGTGCTGTGTGCAGCAAAGATCACAGCCCCGAGGAAGATGACCCGCATCGGCAGCGTTGCTCAGGAAAGGGAAGTGAATAGAGTAAAAGCGGGCTAGTGAGGGGACTGCAGGTGAAGGGAGGGGGAGTTAGTTGTGTGCTTTTATGAATATGAAATTTGGAGGGCTGAGAATTTTTAACTACAGCAGGCAAAATGTGGAGAACTCTCCAGGAGGTGCAGCTTAATTTCCCTCCCTCTGAGTTTGGACTGGACTTAATGCCTTGCTCCCAAAGAACCAAGTATGGAAATGGGGGAAAAAATAGTAACTTTGCAATGTTCCTGGCAGACACCACCTTCACCAAGTGATAAGGTTAATGTCACCAGTGACCAGTCATGTTGATATCACATAACTCCTAACGTGATAACTAGGGCACTTTACATCAGTCTAACTGAGAAAAACATCAGACAAACCCAAATTGAGGGACAGTCTACAAAATGCCTGAATAGTAATCTTTAAAACTGTCAAGGTGGCCGGGCGCGGTGGCTCACGCCTGTAATCCCAGCACTTTGGGAGGCCGAGGCGGGTGGATCACGAGGTCAAGAGATCGAGACCATCCTGGTCAACATGGTGAAACCCCGTCTCTACTAAAAATACAAAAAAAAAAAAAAAAAATTAGCTGGGCATGGTGGCACGTGCCTGTAATCCCAGCTACTGAGGAGGCTGAGGCAGGAGAATTGCCTGAACCCGGGAGGTGGAGGTTGCGGTGAGCCGAGATCGCGCGATTGCACTCCAGCCTGGGTAACAAGAGCAAAACTCCGTCTCAAAAAAAAAAAAAAAAACTGTCAAGGTAATTTTAAAAAGAGCTGAGAAACCAACACAGAGTAGAGATGCTAAGTCCAACTGTACCATGGTTATGGTAAGATATAAATATTAGCAGAAACTGGGTGAGGATGATATTTGAACTCTCTGTACTCACTGTGCAACTTTTCTATATTATAAAATAAAATGAAATGAAAACACTATTTTAAAAATTTAAATAAAACTCAGATCTCATAATTACATTTTTTAGCATTGAGAATTAGATTTTTAGCATTTAGTAATGAGAATTGTGTGTATCCAGAGAACACTGAGGTGTTCCCATAACACTGCAAGATCATGCTAAGGAAAGGGTCAAGCAGCACAGACTACAGACAGGGCTTTCTGGGTGTCTGCCCATCCAAAGCAAAGAGTTCTCAGGTTCATGCTAGTACCGGCCCTCAGTGGGACACAGGCCTCAGGACCAGCTTTCTGTTAGATGTATTAATCAATGGGGCACTTGTGGCCATCCAGAGAACGGCAATGTGTTTTGAAGTCAGACAGATTTGGGGGTGCTCCCAACTCAACCAGTTAGCAGCTAGGTCCTTAAAGAAGTCAATTAACTCTTCTGAGCTTCATTTCCCCCTCTGTAAAAATGATGATGATGATAATGTTTACCTCACAGGGCTATTGTGATGATAAAACAAATTACGTAGCCTGATGCTCCCCAAATAGTCTAATTAGTGTTATTTTTCTTCCCTTCCTTGGCGATTTCTCTCCCTAAGTACTAATTTCAATAAAGTCAGAGAGCACCTGAAGTCTGTTATTCACAGTATGCAAATCCAAGATGAACTGAGCTACTAATTCTAGACACAGCTGTGCAGTTCTACACAATTCCAGGATCTCTGGAAAGCATGAATAAAGATGAGAAACTAATTAACCCAGGCCTTTAAGACACAGAGAAGCCAAAGATGTAAAGGGGTAGGTGGGAGTTAGGAGAGATCTTTTCTGAGTAATATCAATGTCTAGCTATTTCTTCTCTTGAGACACCTGGATTTCAGATCATTATAACCACAGCCATTGTCCCATCTGTGAAAGCAGCAAAATTGAGAGAAACAATTTTTCCATATTTAAAATAGGTCAGAAATGTTATCAGATCAATCAAGTATGTACCTATATTTAGATATCTCATTTGCAAACTAGCTGTGCAGACACCCAGTCATTTTCCCAGGGCTCCTGGCTCCTTCCTGCTGACCCAAGGTAGAGTTACAGTCACCCCATTTCCCAGACCCATATATCCACACAGACATAATCCAGATAACAATCACACCGTAGTGAAGTGATGTTGACCTCACACCTCCGCCAGGCATGTGTACAGACTGCACCCCTCCTCCTGCTGTTGCCCTTATCCTCAAGTCTTCTCTTTCCTCTCCTCCTCTCCCACACCCATTAAGCCATATCACTCTCCTGTTAATTTCTATGCCAGGCAAATTCTTATACCAACATGGAATTTCTTTTCACACTTTTTTCCTCGTGGAGTAAAACTGGCCTTGTGCTCTTCTCTTAGAGGGGGAAATAAATGTGTATCTGTGCCTTTCCTTAGACCACAATATCCAATTCCCTAGGGAGTTTTGTCAAATTCCACTTCCCCCTTCCACTCCCACACCCAGAAGGAATGAAGGCAGAGTATATAAAATTTGAAAAATAAAAATTCCCAGTGGACTCTGATGTACTTCTCACTCTCCCAGCCCTCTCTGAGAACCAGTGAACTAGACTAAATGATCCAGCTTTAACTTGTAAAAAAAAAAATTATATTATTGAAAATTTTATTTTAAATGCCTTCAGCAAGCTTCAATTTCACCCAAAGACTGTGGCTTTTGAAGCTACCTTAAAAGTTACATTCTGTTCATGCTTTAAAAGACTCCTTTCTAATTATCTTTTCTCTTTTTTTAACAATTGAAAATGGTTTATCAACAGAATGCCAGTAACAATGATCAGGGAAACCCAAAGCCAGACATTGTTTAAGTGAAATTGAAGTGATATAAGGAAACCTTAAAAATCTTTGAAATTTTTAAGAATTTCATTCAGTTCTTACAGAAATTGTATCTACCTTCTCATCATATTTCTGTTGGCCTATTCCTTCCCTAGTAGCAACATTCAAAAGAAATCTAATAATTTTTTCTTCTTTAATGTTACTACTTTTTCATTTAAAAACACATCTCATATAAATCTCAAGGCCTAAAAGTCCAGAGTCTATGTGACACCATGACATTCATTTCAGCTAAGGAAACCAAGCACCCACAATAATTTCATACTTTCAGAGACTATACTTGAAGCTCTGGATCTATTCCTTCCTAGTTCTGCTATTATGAACCATTCATATGGCTTATTTGTGCCTTAATTTTCTTAACTATATAATGGAGACAATAACTACCATACTAAAGAGGTTAGGACCAGCTTAAAAAAAAGTCACATGTGGAAATGTAGCTCATACAGTATTGGGCGTGTAGCAGTTAAAAGTTAAATGGCAATGACCGTGAGTTATAGTTACCACAATGAGTGTTTCATGAGGTTCTACACTGTTGTGACACCTGCCCTTCACTTCAGAAAGTGGCTTCTTAACAAAGAGGTTTTTTCTGTTTTGTTTTGTTTTTTTAAAGATGGGGTTTCACCACGTTGGTCAGGCTGGTCTCGAACTCCCAACCTAAGGTGATCCGCCCGCCTTGGCCTCCAAAGTGCCTGGATTACAAGGCGTGAGCCACCACGCCCGGCCAACAAAGAGTTTTTAGTCTCCCTCTATTCTCTACCTACTGCAGGAAAGGGAGGGGTAGGCAGGATGTCATTTTTATTAGAGAGCCTGTAAATTACTATGTCTTGAAAAAATCAAACCAAAAACCAAATTTTTTAAGTCCCTGGCAAATAAATAGTTAGTGGTGGGTATTTAGCAGTGCATATTAGAACCAGGAAAACTCTAAACACACAGTAGTCTTAAAAACTGTGCCCAAAGGGGACTTTGGGCAAATGCCTAAGCAAAGACTGAAAACTTTCTTCAAACAGCAAAAATAGTCCTAACACAAAGACAACACATCCAATCCAAAGAGGGGAAAGCTGAAGACAGTGTAGGACAAACCAGGAAACAATATGGCAGAACTTTGCCAATACGAAAAAAGGAATCCAGACAAAGCAAGAAGACAATTCACTTACCTTTCTTAGTGAGGACAAACTGGATTTGGACCTCAGGACTCCTTCTCTGTCTTTTAGGTATAAGATAGGTAGGTAGGTAGGTAGGTAGGTAGGTAGATAGATAGGTAGGTAGGTAGGTAGACTGTATATACTTTATATATTTTTAAATGTTTATTGATTATATAAATATGTTCATCACAGAAAACTTGAAATATACAAAAAATTATTCAATTCCTACCACCTGAAATAATTATTGTTTACATTTTGATGCATTTCCTTTTAGACTTTTCTTCATATATATTCATTTTTACCAAAAAATGATACTATACCACATGTACAGATTTTATTTCAATTTCACTTAGTAGGTCATATAACAATGTTCTTTGGGCCAGATGCTATGGCTCACACCTCTAATCCTAGAATTTGGGAGCCTGAGGTGGGTGGATCACGAGGTCAGGAGTTTGAGACCGACCTGACCAACATGGTGAAACCCTGTCTCTACTAAAAATAAAAAAATTAGCCAGGCACAGTGGCAGGCACTTGTAGTCCCAGCTACTCAGGAGGCTGAGGCAGGAGAATCGCTTGAACCTGGGAGGCAGAGGTTGCAGTGAGCCAAGATCATGCCACTGCACTCTAGCCTGGGAGAGAGAGCAATATTCCATCTCAAAAAAAAAAAAAAAAAAAATGTTCTTTGACTACAAGATGGTAAATACAAACTATTTCACCACAAAATATATATTATATTTATACATATAATATATAATAATTATTATATATTCTTTATATATATAGTATATATTTAGAGTATAACATAGGTTATTTGACTAAGGTAACAGAGACCAAAAACCCAGCACCTGAAAGAATGGAGACACTGATTTCTCATAAACAGTCCTGGAGTTCAGGCTGGAGCAGTCCAGAGCTGGTGTGACAAGTCCACAGTGTCTAGAACCATGGAGCCAGCTCTAGGATGGAGATTTACTCCACTATCCTGAGCATTCACCTCATCTGCACTGTCCAAGATAGATAATCCTGACATCAGATGCCAGCTCATAAAGGGGGTAAAGAAGAAAAGAGAAAAGAAGGGAAGGCAGGACTGTTCTGAAGCACCACCTAGAAACTATATACATCTTTTCTGTAATAATGTAATTTGCTGCCAAAATTCTGAATAGCTAACAATTTGATTACTACGGAACAGAGGAGACAGAGCAGATACTGAGGGACCAATGAGGGTTTCTGCCACCCATTTAGAGTTCTTAAGACACAGTGTGCTTTTAATCACTCTCAGTCATCCTTTTATCTATTACTCTTGTGATTTAACAGGATGAATACCTCTTGGTGTCATAGCACAAAATACTGGCTTTGGTAGTTTTTACTGAATACTGCAGTCAAAATTCTGGTGGCCAGAATGAGAAAAGTCTGGTAATTTACAAAACTTTAAGATTTATTTAGACATGTATAAATATTACATAAGCATTTTATGAACACAAAAAAATCCTAAATACAAATCATGATTCCCCAATTCACATTCCAAAACGTGTCAACATCCCATCTTCAGACCCTCTTTCTTCTGGAACCATAGTCTTATTGTCCCAACTCGAGAAACAACATTCTGGAGAAGAACTGTGCTGTGCACAAATGTAGAAGCAGATGAAATAAATTCACCCAAGTCAAGCACTCCCACTACATGTCCAGTGCTTCTTTGGCTTTCCACTGAATTCCATATCCTATGGTGTGAGGTACAATATTTTGTAAATTTCTACTCATATGGTGTTAATTTACTATTTGGTACTTGCCTTTGACCTTAGGCCACCTACCCTGGATTTTAAGATCTTTGGAACTATTCTGGACTCAGTTTCTTCAATACTAATCACTTCCCTCTACTTACCAACTCTGGCACTATCCTCTTTTCCAGAACAAGTCTACAAACTTAGAGTTTCTTGGTAGGAATAGCTCAGTTACTGTTATCCAGCAAGTGTGAGGAGACTTTTTCTGTCTTGTCCCACAGTGTACACCTATTTCTTTTCACCTTTCTCTTTCCTTCTTTTCTCTCTGAAACCTTCCTTTTTTTCTTTTCTCTTTGCACTGCACCCCCTTCCTTTGCTTTCAGTCAGTCTAGTGGCTCCCACTGGCCACCTATCCACTGCTGAGCCCTTACTCAGGGCTCCTCAACTAAACCACAAACATTAACTCATGTGCACCCCAATGTATTCTCTAATTCAGAAGAATTTCCCATTATGCTTTAATAGACAGTGAAACATTGTGGTGATTTCCATTATCTGCGGATGCAATGGCCATGCAAAATGCATGATAAATAATGCCTAAAAAAAGTTTATTAGAGAATGTGCCTTATTTTAAAATACCTACATATCAAAAAAAAATTTTACAGAATGAACTGAAATATAGGCACTGAAAAGCCTAGGATATCAGATCAGCAATCACAAAACTGAATTCCTCAGACTACTGGGAAAACTGCCAACAGAAAATCTTGCCCCTTAACCATCAGGTGAATCTAGGCATTGTTTACTAAAATTCCACTATTTTTTGAAACAAAGAATCTTCTTAGCTGTTGTTTTCAGTTTAGGATGTGTGATAATAATGAGAACAGAATGTCCTGGAGAGTAAAGGGTGGCAAAAATCACACAAATGAATTTGGCCCCCATACCCATCCCTACATAAAAGGGGAGATAATGGAGCAGTGTAGCAACTGAATACGGAATGTAGAGGATGAGGAAATAGATCATCAGCTTCATAGCACCTACATGAGCTTCCATCTGGGGATTCCAGAAACCAGTGGCATTTCTCTGCATCTTCTGTATATGCCTCCTCAAGGAGTATATTAGCAAGGAAGCCGAAGTCACATTAATGATGAACTGGAGAAATGAGCTCAAGAAGAAAGAGGCCGCTAAAGACAAGATGCCATCATTGACATTAAATGATGTGTCATTTCTCTTAGTCACAAGTTCAGGAACAGGTGATGTCAGGCTAAGTATGATGTACAGGAAAGTGGTGAAAGCAGAAATCAGCACAGAGGCCAGCAGCAGCCTGGGAGTCTTTGGGGAGATATTCCGCTTCAGCAGGAGAAACACTGAGTGTTGGAAGTTAGTAATCTTCACACAGTACAAGCTGTTGAGCAAGGTCACAAACCAGACACTGGTTGAGTCCAAAAACATCCAACACAACAGAAAAAAGGCGGATAGGTAGACTGACCTTCCAGTATTTGAAGACATGACATAGATGGTGTTCAGCAGAAGTAGTCCCAGCAGAAGAAACCTGGTGATGCCCAAGCTGAACAGGATCCTATCAGAAGAGGAGATTCTGTGGCTTTTGACCCAAGTTTTGCAACTGACCACTGTAATAAACAGACTCATAATGATTCCTACAAAATTTAAAATAAGTGAGGCAACAGTGGCAGATAAATAAAGTAACTCCTGCATCTTTACTCATTGAGGAGTCAGCAGTTATGGTGCTGATAGTGGAGGCAGGAGAAATACCGAAATGTACAAGCAGATGCCAATATCCAGCCAGGAAAGACATCTCCTTTTTAATTTTTCCCCAGCGTGGCAAATGAGCCATCCATGATCTAAGGGCCAGCTGCTTTTACTGAGATGCAAATCTTCCGAGGATTGCATTACTATTTCTTCATTTGTATCCTATTCTCCTTAGAAATGTCTAATTACAACAAGCCTAGGTGATCCCAGGAGTCACTCCAAGAGCAGAAGGGCGAGAGGGAAGAGTCACAGCAGGCTCCAAAAACTAAGAATCCAAATCGGAGAGCTCTAGTCCAACCGTGTTTCTGTCACTGCTTCACAGTAAAGTGTTTCTTCCTAAATACGCCAGAATATGGTGGAAATCCTCATTCCTCACTCCTACCCATCCACCTCCTAGCCACACAATCATGGATGACGAGATCCTAATTTCTCTCCCCTGTCTAATCTGTTGCTGCCATAACCAGTTTCTCCAACTGTAATTCTGGCCATGCCAATGCCACTCTTTCACTTTGGCACCTATAGTGATTTACAGTGATCTAATAGATCAAGATCAAAGACCCAATACCTCCCTGAGGAAACCTTTCTCAATTAATCCCATCCTTTCATGATGGTTCCTTTGTTTTGCATTCTCTATCTACATACATAGATTTGTGCCATAACCATTTGCTGTGTTCTAGTTTTTCTTAGAAAAAATTAAGTCAGCCCTTGTGGGTGTTTCCTTTATAAATCTGGATTTATATTTAGATCACATGTGGCTGTTTTCTCTTAGGCACTTAACTGTCAGTCCAGGCACCCTGGAATGAGATACACCGTAATACATTAATTGTAACTTTATGAGCCAAATAGCTAGGCATCTCATTGCTGGATTTCTCTGTACTTGCTCAGATGGGATATGGCACAATATCCCTGGCAAAGGATATTATGGAGGGTCATAGGTGAGTGCAAGAATATAGCATCTCTTACCTACTCTAGCAGTTGAATGAAACCAAGATATAATCCTGGATGCAGCTACATATGTTACCAAACCAGCATCAAGGTACAGGACAAAGTCCTACTGCCAAGTCCAAATAGAAATAGGCAAGAAAAAGGAGCTAAGATAAAATGATAATCAGGTCCAGAAAAGGGGAATAAATTCATGAGGCCCTTTAAGACAGATGACAGGAAGGCAAGCCTGGAGAAATTTTCTGACCTGGTGCCCAGGTGCTTACAGAAGCTCTTTATTCAAAACTAATAAGCACTGATAAGAGGCATGCCCACATCAGTTACACAGGCAAACAGAATGAGACTATGACTAAAAGGAAAATTATAGCACAGAGTTCTAATTAATTATCCATAAAATAGATGGTTGCATTAAAGTAATGATGTTGAAATATTACTAACATCACATTTGAATAGAATAAATAATATAGAGTAAGCCACAAGAAATAAGTGTGGCCAAAAGAGCAGGAATCCCAGAATTGATAGTAACAGTCTCTATCCAGAATGTAATATACCAAACTGTTGGGTTCTTTGTAGGAGGAAGTGCTATAATTAAGATGTGATAAGGTTAGCTAGCACAATCAATGAATGAACTCATTCAGTTAGAAGTTATTTCTGCAAGGGTCGATATAGAAAAAGTATTAACAGAACCCTTTCTCCCTCTGAAAGAGAATTTGACCTACAAGTAAACTTTCTCTCTCTCTTTTTTTTTTTTTAATCAACCTGATAAGGCCAAAATTGCCTGGTGGAGGATTCCCATGTATATCAGCAAAATAGACCTGCCTTAGTGCTCCACAGTGCTCCACCACTGGCTGGGAGGAAATGTGGCCCCCTGGCAGGAAATGTGGCCTCATGGTAGTGGATCTCCAAAGCTAGCACCGTCAGCCAGTTGTGCCTCCACAGCAGAGATCTGAGCACACATTTTCATGGCTGCCACAAAAAAGATCTAGAGAGAAGGATCACCTGCATCATCAGGACCCTCAAGATAGGATTATCCCTTTGTTGTACCTGAAGCATCTGTTCCAGTGATCAGAAATTAAACACTTGTGTCTGTGTCTTTATTACCCACTAAATGTAATGTTTTTGAGAACAGGAACAGCGTTCAAGGAACAAGCATCTCATACAGTGTCTCACACAATGCTTGGTGCACAATAAGTATTAAATAAATGTTTATGAGAGGAAGGAATGAACTGGAATCAAGGGTAGCCAGAATCAAAATTAAGCAATAAATGTATTCATTCCTGGAATATCACAGCAACATCCAGACACTTGCCAGAACTCATCCGTTTCTCAAAGGGATCTGCTAGCTAGGCAATAAGGGGAGAAGCCTGAAAAGCCAAGGACAATTCAGAAATCTTTCTTCTCTGGCTATGAACACCCTGTCTGGCCACAAATGGAAACTGAGGCTAGACAGAACATGGCCAGGAAACTCCACTCAAGAATTGAAATTATGTATTTCAGAGTTAACCTGGAAATGTTGCCTAGACCATTGGCCCAGCTCCACCAAGTCACAATGACAATTTATAGTGGGGCCAACAAAATGTACTACTCTGCAAGCTCAAATGTATTGTGAACAAGTCAGTTCTTTAGTTTATCTAGCAGTAATAGGATTTTTCTCCTGAGCCCCCACCTGCTGGCTGGGGATGTGTTTGCCAATGGGCTAATGCACACTGTGCAGACCAAAGGGTGTTTTATTCCTGTCATTTTAGAAATGAAGATGTAAATCCGAACAACCCTAAAATTAACTTCTGGTTACGTATGTCCAATCACGTAATGTAATACTCCTTTTATTATGTCAAAATAGGCTCCTTTTCACCAAAGAACAACAGCAACAACGATAGCAGTTTTATTGTATATTTACTCCATGTAGTACTCTAAACACTTTTCATGTGTTAATTCACTCATTCCTTCCAACAACCTTATCCCAACACACACACTCACACACAGACACAATTACTATTTCTATTTCACAAGTGCAGAAAGTTAGAGACTGGTTAAGAAGTTTCCCCAAGGTCACCCAGTTCAAAAGGGCCAAAGCCAGATTTAAACACAAGTTGTGTGGTTTCAGGGTCCACATTCTTAGCCACAAACACTCCACTTCTGAAAGCCCGATTAGTGCTAGAAATCCACATTTCTGAATAATGCCATGTATCCTAAATGAATATGTTTACATATTTGAGAAGTCTTAAGGATATTAAGCAGTATCTTTTCATTGACATGTCAAAATTGTTAACAGGAATTAAATCAATGCCTAAATAAAATTGATTAAACTTATAAAATGTGCTCCTATTACATTTGATAAAACTGTAATTTTAAAACCAGGTAGGTATCTTGGTCAAAAACAAAAAATTAAAAATAAAACTAGCTGGTCTTTTGCCCAATCTTTTGCCCAAAAAAAATTACTTGAAAATGTACTTTAGCAGAATGATCATGAAATGCAAGATTGAATTGGAATCTAGAATCCAAAGGTTTTGATCTTCTTTCCACTGTTTTCATCATCATACAATGAGTTTTTAGAAACTGGAATCATTTAGAAATTGCCATTGCTGCACAATCCAATATTAGCTACAATAATGGCCTTCACTTACTGAGTACTTTACACAACACACTGTGCTAAAATAGCCAGTAGAGATCAGAACAGGGGATCAGGCAGATAATTGAAGTAACTCACCTGAGGCCAAAAATCTTGACCAGAATCAGAATTCAAAACCACATCTACAGGACTGTAAAACTTTTGCTCTTTCCTTCAAGACTGCTATGTAATTTTATGTGTATCACTGTTAGTATCTAATTTAAGTTGAAACTAGTAATCAGAGTCTCTACGTTGAGCTGATGATTTTTAAAATACAGCACCAGGTGTTTACAGTGAGAGTGCTCTCACAACATTGTTATTTCCAAAACACTACTATACTCCTGTACCCTCCCCACTCCACAACTACCATACAGAGAGAGGCCGTGAGAAGCGTGGCTTTTGCCTTGAAACAGGTCTCCAGGGACCAGAGGCAAAGCAGTCAGTGTTTCTCTCCTAGTGATGTTATGGAACTGGTACCATAGGAGGGTCTGGAAGAGTCCTGTAGTCTTGAGCCAGGCCACAAGGCTCACGGGCTCCACTCCATGCCTTTTGTTACTCTAAGAGAAAATGAGTCCCTTGGATCTGGGCTTCAGATGACCAGACTCACACCGGAGCAGCTCTACAAATGTCTGCTTCAGCTTGTTGTTCCCCAGAATGAGAATACATGAATGGACAGCAGGACAAAACATTGTAATTACTTCGCCAATCATCACAGCCACCTTGGGTTTTGGTAGGAAACGACTAGACGATGCAACTAAAAAGGCAAGAAAGTAAAGTAAGATGAGAAAAAAGAAGGAGAGGATGATTCTCATGGCCCTCTTGTGGGCTTCCGTGCTTGGATCTCTGGAGCTCATACCATTTTGCAGCATCTGCCGTCTGTGCTTCCCCAGGGAGAAGACAAGCAGAGAGTAGGTGGCCAAGGACACAATTAAGGGAGGCAGGTTCCACAAAGTCCCAAGAACATGGATCAGATAATACTCACTCATCTTCTTTCTGAAATGTTCAGTCATATTCCTGGTGCTCTCAATTCCCCTAAGGACAGAATAGAACTTAAACTCATTGGTCAGAGATATGGTACTACCACAGGATAAGAGCAGTGCACCCAACAGCATCCATACAATCACCCTAGAAACTCTCCACTTGAGCCAGAGGAATGTGGGGTGAGAGAAACTGGTGATTTTCAGGCAGTAGAAGACACCAAGACAGGTGGCAAGCCAAATGTTCAGATGGTTCATAAATGTCCAGAAAACATCAATAATTTGCATTGGTATCCCTGAATCATGTGCGTTGGGAAAGAATACCATTAAAAAACCATCAGTCAAGAGAATCCATAGCAGAATGATCCTCGAAAGTGCCAGGTTGGTGATGATGAAGTCAGACAAAGACATTTTCTTGGTCTTGAACCAGCTCCTACCATTGACCAACCCAATGAAACCATTCACCAGAATTCCCAGTGTAAATTGAATGCCACACAGAAACAGGAACACCCCCTCAGTGAGTCTCATCATGTCAGCAATTAGGCAGTCCTGACCTTTGTTCTTTCTATTGATATATAGCTTCTCCTCACTGATTTGATATTTTTCTCATAAATCTGCCCCCTACCTGTTGCTTCACTGTACCTGTCTCTTACCTCTGCCCAATTTAGTCTGTCGTAAAGCACAATTTAGGGAATCCTCTCTGGTTCTCTGGCTCTTTCAGGTTAGTCAGTCCTCTTCACAGATGATATATGAATTGTCACATTCCATCTATGATCCTAAACTTAGCAGCTCTTTGTTAAAATGCAAATGAGTAGTATCCAGTGTCACGTAGAGAAGGAAGAGATCTAGGTCACAAAGATGATGGAGGACTTGGACTCAATTTCAAAGAGTGTAGGGCTCTGAGCCACCCAAAACAGAAAGATGAGCAGCACCAAATGGAGGAGGCTCAGAATTAGAAAAGTCAAAAGTCTCACTCCTCAGGAAGGAGAACTCGGAGATACAGAAAAGGAATTCCACTAGGAGCCACTATCCACCTGGGGTGAGGTTTAAGTGCATAAAATTTTGAAAGTTCAGTGCCATTGATCCTGGATTAGAATTGAAAGGCATGCTCCTTGGAGCCTGGCTTACATCCAGAGAGATGGCAGTAAGCTACAAGCCAGGAAGAGAAGCCTCACCAGAAAGTGGCCAAGATTACACCCTGGTCTTGGACTTACAGTGGAAAGTCTCCCACTCTGTATTTCTAGTCTGCTATATTACTGCCAAGGGAAGCGTAAGAACCACGCTTCTGAGATATGTTTGTCAGTTTGCTCCTTTCTGCCCGTGGACGCCGCCGAAGAAACATCATTAAAGTCTGTCTTCTCCCTGCGATCATGTCTAAGTCAGTCTCCTAAAGAGCCAGAACAGCTGAGGAAGCTCTTCATTGGAGGGCTGAGCTTTGAAACAACCGATGAGAGCCTGAGGAGCCATTTTAAGCAACGGGAATGCTCACTGACTGTGTGGTAATGAGAGATCCAAACACCAAGCGCTCCAGGGGCTTTGGGTTTGTCAGGTATGCAGCTGTGGAGAAGGTGGTTGCAGCCATGAATGCAAAGCCACACAAAGTGGATGGAAGAGTTGTGGAACCAAAGAGACCTGTCTCAAGAGAAGATTCTCAAAGACCAGGTACCCACTTAACTGTGAAAAAAATATTCATTGGTGGCATTGAAGAAGACACTGAAGAACATCACCTAAGAGATTATTTTGAACAGTATGGAAAAATTGAAGTGATTGAAATCATGACTGACCAAGGCAGTGGCAAGAAAAGGGGCTTTGCCTTTGTAATCTTTGATGACCATGACTCCGTGGATAAGATTGTCATTCAGAAATACCATACTGTGAATGGCCACAACTGTGAAGTTAGGAAAGCCCTGTCAGAGCAAGAGATGGCAAGTGCTTCATCCAGCCAGAGGTCGAAGTGGTTCTGGAAACTTTGGTGGTGGTCGTGGAGGTGGTTTCGGTGGGAATGACAACTTTGGTCGCGGAGGAAACTTCAGTGGTCGTGGTGGCTTTGGTGGCAGCCATCATGGTGGTGGATATGGTGGCAGTGGGGATGGATATAATGGATTTGGTAATGATGGAGGCAATTTTGGAGGTGGTGGAAGCTACAATGATTTTGGCAATTACAACAACCAGTCTTCTAATTTTGGACCCATGAAGGGAGGAAACCTTGGAGGCAGAAGCTCTGGCCCCTACGGTGGTGGTGGCCAATACTTTGCCAAATCATGAAACCAAGGTGGCTATGGCGGCTCCAGTAGCAGCAGTAGCTATGGCAGTGGCAGAAGATTTTAATTAGGAAACAAAGCTTAGCAAGAGAAGAGAGCCAGAGAAGTGACAGGGAAGCTACAGGTTACAACAGATTTGTGAACTCAGCCAAGCACAGTGGTGGCAGGGCCTAGCTGCTACAGAGACATGATTTAGACAAATACTCATGTGTATGGGCAAAAAACTCGAGGACTGTATCTGTGACTAATTGTATAACAGGTTATTTTAGTTTCCGTTCTGTGGAAAGTGTAAAGCATTCCAACAAAGGGTTTAATGTAGATTTTTTTTCTTTTTCTTTTCTTTTTTTTTTTTTTTTTGCACCCGTGCTGTTGATTGCTAAATGTAATAGTCTGATCATGATGCTGAATAAATGTCTTTTTTAAATAACAAAAAAACAAAAAGAACAACACTTCTGTTCTTAACCTAAGCGCTCCTCTATTTAACACGGAGCTATTAAGGATCTTCATTCAGGACTATATGCAGAGTTAAACAGTACTTATTTTATGTTAAACCATGCTTATGTTCACTTTTTTTTTAAAACTAATTGCTAAGGTCTGTGTATTTTTTATGTCCCACTCCCTTCCCTAAATTTAATGAGATATCAGTTTAAAACCTGAAAGACTGTGGGAGTAAAGATAAGATTTTACTTCTAATTGCCGTGGAAGGTCATTTAAGAGGAAAGGTAAGAGTAAAGAGTTGATCATGTAGACGGAGATAAAGTCAACAATGTGTGAAAAAGGAAGAATTAGGTTTAAGTACAAAACACAAATAAGTGGCTTAGAGTAGAGGTATATTTGTGTCTCCCAAAGCAATGCAGAGTTAAACTGTCCAGGCTGGTATGGTGGTTCTGTGATGATCACAGATCCCAGCTTCTTCTATCTTCCATTCTGAAGATTACCTCATGGTCCAACATGGCAACTGGAGATCCAGCCATAAAATGTCCACATTTCAGACAAAAAAGAAAAAGTTGTGAGATGAGAGTCTGAGGAAGCACACAGGACATGCCTCCCAAGAGTTAGCTCATAGAAAAACTTCCCTGAGGGCATTGTCAAATGACTTCTGCCTATAGCCCCTTGGCAACCCCTAGCTGAAAAGAACAGGAATGCAGTACATGAGTTGTGTACCCTGTCACATATGAGTTCTATAAATATGGAAAGGACAGTGGATACTGGGTAGTGCACTGATCATGTTTATTTTCTGTATTTTATGCTCTGACACTTTCAGGCCTTGCAGACCCAGAGAGGGCTTGCCCTCCCAAGGGTAGCTAATTCCTAGAGTTAACAAACAACTTGCCTGAGAAAACACCTTTGACAAGCAAATCAGCCAATCCTGAATCCATACTGCCCCTCCCCATCTACCTGCTTTGCTTAGGAGGTAGAAAAGGAGTCCAGGAAACTATGACTTGCCTTCAATCACTCCAGGGCCAGGCACCTGATAACTAGGTTATCTAGGGACCATCTCGAGAGCCTGGAGCCTGCCGAAGTTATTCAAACTACCCAATTCTAAACTTGCTCACCAGTGCCTTACTCAGTGCATCCCTATGAACAATACAACGAAGGCTCTGACTTGTGCTTTCCCCCTCCTTCTTCCTCCTGACCAACTCCAGTGTTTCCCTGAGCAGCCCCGCAGGGCACAGCATGTCACCTCCTATTGGGAACTGTAAAATAAAAGACTCTTCTTTCAAAGCTGTTGTCTCTGTGTCTATCATCTTACCATACATGATTAAAGCAAGTCCCAGGTACATCTTAGAACAGGTGGGCAACTGGAAATCTCTTCTAAAATATGGTTTTCTAAAACAGAAAGCTGGAATCTACAACAGAAAGCTAGAACATTTTAAAGTTGTCTCACAGCCAGGCATGGTGGTTCATGCTTATCATCTCATGGACACAGGAGGCCAAGATGAGAGGATTACTTCCAACCATGAGTTTGAGGCTGCAATGAGCTATGATCGCACTACTGCACTCCAGCCTGGGCAACAGAGTGAGACTCCATCATACATACATATGTTATAAATAAAGGATAAATTTAAAAATTAAAAATAAAGAAAATAAGTTATCTCATAAACCCATTTATAATGTGTTTGGCAGAAGAAAAAGAATAATCATTCTTGTGTCATCTTCTCTTCTGAGCTCCAGACTAATATAATCAATACCCTGCCAAGTATTAGAAAGTCTACAGATAAACCATATTCAAAACTAAGCTCATTATCTTTCCCCCTCTCAACTCTCCTCCCATATCCATGTTCCATAAACTCAGAAATGAAGTGCTACCATCCACACGTCTCCATGCAGGAACCTCAGAACAACCTCTGTAAGGCAATTCCTCTTGGCAATAGTGGTTGTGTCCCCACTAGATCTTGGGCAGAAGCTATACGCGATTCTCCTCAGCATCTTTAACACACAGCCTAGCACAGGATCTGGCACAAAATTGGTACACAATTAATATCTGTCAAATCAATTTGAATCCCAAACGCCCCTCAAGTCACCTCTCATCCCCACTTACTAACCTTTCTAGGCTTATTACAGAGCTTCTTAACTGCTTCTAGGCTTTCTCCTTCTAGCCCTTCACTCTGTCTTTGCCGTTCTCCTTCTAAAGCACAATTCTGATAAGAAATGTCCCTGTTTTCCCCTAGAAGAAAACCTAGGCAAAACCATTCAGAACATAGGCATAGGCAAGGACTTCATGAGTAAAACACCAAAAGCATTGGCAACAAAAGCCAAAATAGACAAATGGGACCTAAGCAAACTCCACAGCTTCTGCACAGCAAAAGAAACAATCATTAGAGTGAGCTGGCAACCAACAGAATGGGAAAAAAATTTTGCAATCTACCCATCTGACAAAAGGCTAATATCCAGAATCTACAAAGAACTAAAACAGATTTACAAGAAAAAAACAAACAAGGCCATTCAAAAGTAGGCAAATGATATGAACAGATACTTTACAAAATAAGATATGTATGAGGCCAACAAACATATGAAAAAATGCTCATCATCACTGGTCATTAGAGAAATGCAAATCAAAACTATATTGAGATACCATCTCACGCCAGTTAGAATGACGATCATTAAAAAACCTGGAGACAACAGATGCTGGAGAGGATGTGGAGAAATAGGAACACTTTTACACTGTTGGTGGGAGTGTAAATTAGTTCAACCATTGCGGGAAGAGTGTGGCAATTCCTCAAGGACCGAGAAACAGAAATTCCCATTACAGGGTATATATCTGAAGGATTATAAATCGTTCTATTATAAGGACACATGCACACGAATGTTCACTGCAGCACTGTTTACAATAGCAATGACTTGGAACCAACCCAAATGCCCACTGATGATAGACTGGACAGGGAAAATGTGGCACATATACACCATGGAATACTATGCAGCCATAAAAAACAATGAGTTCATGTCTTTTGTAGGGACATGGATGAACCTGGAAACCATCATTCTCAGCAAACTGACACAAGAACAAAAAATCAAACACCGCATGTTCTCACCCACAGGTGGGTGTTGAACAATAAGAACACATGGACACGGAGGGGAGCATCACACACTGGGGTCCGTTACGGGGAACTAGGGGAGGGACAGTGGGGGGCAGGGAGTTGGGGAGGGATAACATGGGGAGAAATGCCAGGTACAGGTGATGGGGAGGAAGGCAGCAAACCACATTGCCATGTATGTACCTTATGCAACAATCTTGCATGTTCTTCACATGTACCCCAAAACCTAAAACGCAATAAAATATATTTTTTAAAAAAAGAAAGAAAAGGCCCTGATTTCAAACCTTCTATTGCTCCCCATTGCCAAAGTTCTCTGAAAGCTTTCAAGGCCCTTTACTATTTAGCCCGAACCCACTTTCCATGCCTCACCTTTGATGCATAAATTTTTGTTTCTGTATCTTCATTCATGTCATCTCCTCTGCTGAAAGCTAACCTATCTATTCTCTTCTATGCTACCCCTCACACCCTACCACACTTAGCTACAAAGACTTCTGTTTATCCACCCTAAACCCCATAAGCTTAATTGTGAATTCCTTCAGTGCACCAGTCCTGTTATGTTCACCCCTACATCCAGGTCCTATATGGGTGCATGACATATAGCAGATGCCCAACTGACTTCAGAGTTTAAAAAGATACACAGATATCGTAAACAGCCATGGAAGATTAAAAGCATTAAAAAAATCACTAACATGGAATAAGCTGTTTAGCAATCCATTAAAGTTAATAACAAAGAGTCAAGTATAATAAATTAAGGTTAATATGCTCTTGTAAATATCACATGAGACTTGGCAAGATGGACATAGTGACTTAAAAGAATGATGTGGTCGGGTGCTGTGGCTCACGCCTGTAATCCCTGCACTTTGGGAGGCCGAGGCTGGCAGATCATGAGATCAGGAGATTGAGACCATCCTGGCCAACATAGTGAAATCTTGTCTCTACTAAAAATATAAAAATTAGTTGGGCATGGTGGCACACGCCTGTAGTGCCAGCTACTCTAGAAGCTGAGGCAGGAGAATCGCTTGAACCCAGGAGGTAGAGGTTGCAGTGAGCCAAGATCATGCCGCTGCACCACTACAGACTGATGACAGAGGAAGACTCCATCTCAAAGAAAAAAGAATGATATGCCTTGTTTAAATTAAAAGCTAGAATAATAGTAATAGTCAAGAAGTATTGAGCACTTGTTTCAATTATTATGCATTATACAGGTTATATGCACTGTGTTATTTATGTGCTTTTCACAGCATGCCTATAGAAGAGGTACTATTATTATCCTTGTTTTACTTACAGGAAAACAAAACAACAAAGATCTGAGGCAGATAAAGTTAAGTAACTCACGAGATCATTCAACTGGTGAGCGGAGAAGCAGGAATTCAAATCCAGGCTGACTGCACAGCCTTAATTCTGAACTATTATTATAGACCACCATTTTTTTCAAATGACAGGTAAGGCAGAGAAACTAAATGTCAAGGTGTGCACATGTATGGCAAAACAAGACCCTCACATGGCAGAGAGAAAATGATGAAGAATAAAAGAGACAAAAAAGAATTTCATCACGCCTGTAATCCCAGCACTTTGGGAGACTGAGATAAATGGATCACCTGAGGTCAGGAGTTCAAGACCAGCCTGGCCAACATGGTGAAACCCAATGTCTACCAAAAATATAAAAATTAGCTGGGTGATATGGCATACCCCTGTAATCTCAGCTACTTTAGAGGCTGAGACAGAAGAATAGCTTGAACCTGGGAGGCGGAGGTTGCAGTGAGCTGTGATTCCACCACTGCACTCCAGCCTGGGCAACAAAGCAAGATTCCATCTCAAAAATAAATAAATAATTTAATTATTGTGGTTGCATGATACTGACAACCTAAAAAGCTACACACTATCCTAGTAGAGACCGTGGGACTGGCACAGAGGCAAGTTATAATAGTGAAGGGGGACTTCAGTGCTGTCGATGCCTGCCAAAAGTCTCATTCTCCAAAAGTGGGCCTGACCAATTCTTAACCTTCTTGACGATTTCAACTGTCAATAAGTAACAATGAGAGGAAGAGACACTCTGAACTTATTCTAACCAGTAAAGAGAAAGTGCATGATAAAAAGGAATATGTTAAGAAAACATGGTAGAGAAACTCATTTAAGATCATTAAACTGAAAATCAGACAGAATAAGAAGTAGAGGTATTCTTCACTCATAACTCTCCCTCCAACCAAAACCTATTAAACTCCCAGTGTGATTTAGATGCACGCTGCATGGGTCACTCTTGAAATGTTGGCTCACTCTTGAAATGGGTCACTCTTGAAAGGATGGCTGTGGGATGTTCACTGCAGCACTATTCACAACAGCAAAGACATGGAATCAACCTAAATGCCCATCAATGGTAGACTGGTTGGAGAAAATATAGTACATACATACCATAGAATACTATGCAGTCATGGAAAAGAACGAGATCATGTCTTTGCAGGAACATGGATGGAGGTGGAGACCACTATCCTTAGCAAACTAATGCAGGAACAGAAAGCCAAATACTTAATGTTCTCATGTGTAAGTGTGATGTAAATAATGAGAACACATGGACACACAGAGGGAAAAACCAGACACTGGGGCCTACTAGAGGGTGGAGGGTGTGAGTGTCAGGATCAGGAAAAATAACTATTGAGTACTAGGCTTAACACCTGCATGACAAAATTATCTGTACAACAAACCCCCATAACAGGAGTTTACCTATATAACAAACCTGCACATGTACCCCTGAACATAAAAGTTTAGAAAATCTACATTCTCCATAAAGAACTTGACAAATTTCTAACATGTTTTGATTTCAGTGGTAATATTAATAAATGTGATTAATATTATGCCATAAATGTGTCAACATTTGAAGGAAAAAAAAAAAGGTTAGTGATATGGTTTGGATCTGTGTCCCCGCCTAAATCTCATCTCAAATTGTAATCCCCACATATCAAGGGAGGGACCAACCTTTTGGGAGGTGATTAGATCACGGAAGTGGTTTCCCCCATGCTATTCTTGGGATAGTTAGGGAGTTCTCACAAGATCTGATGGTTTTTAAAGTGGTAGTTTCCCCTGCTTGCTCTCTCCTGCTGCCATGTAAGACGTGCCTTGCTTCCTCTTTGCCTTCCATCATGATCGTAAGTTTCCTGAGGCCTCCGAGCCATGTGGAACTGTGAGTCAATTAAACCTCTTTTGTTTATAAATTACCCAGTCTCAAGTAGTATCTTTACAGCAGTGTGAAAATGGACTAAGACAGAGAATTGGTACTGGGAGTAGGGCACTGCTATAACAATGCCTTGAAAATATGGAAGCAATTCAGCCAGTCACGCCAGTCTCAGCCAGGTGTGGTGGCTCACACCTGTAATCCCAGCACTTTGGGAGGCTGAGGCGGGTGGATCACGAGGTCAGGAGCTCGAGACCAGCCTGACTAACATGGAGAAACCCTATCTGTACTAAAAATACAAAATTAGCCAGGGCATGGTGGCGCATGCCTGCAATCCCAGCTACTCAGGAGGCTGAGGCAGGAGAATCACTTGAACTCGGGAGGCAGAGGTTGCGGTGAGCTGAGATAGTGCCATTGTACTACAGCCTGGGAAACAAGAGCAAAACTCCACCTCAAAAATATAATAAACTAAAATACATTACCCAGTCTCAGTTGTCTGTGGGAATTTGTGGATATGGAGGACCAGTGGAGAATGAATGCAAGTGGAAGCAGGCAGTGGGCAGAAGGCAAAATGCAAACTTCACATACCTGAGTTTGAACTCCAGGTGTGCATTTTAGAAGACACATGACTTGACAAGTTATTTAATCTCTCTCAGTTTGGGGTTTTCTCACCTGTAAAATGGGGTTATTGTGCCTTCTTCTTAGGATAACGACTAAATGACACAATGATAAAAAGTACTTGGCTTAGTGCTCAGTACATAGTAACCGGAAGAGAAATGTCAGTCATTAACATGATTATTGTTACATCTTAACAGATTTCCCTGTAATTCATTAACCACGGAATTGTCTCTCATTTTCCAGATGATTTTCTTTCTGTTACTCCCACCAACCTTCACAGAATATTATGCAAACTCTGACAGAAAAATAGTAAAATAATCCTGCCCTCATTTTCAAGTCCCGCCTAACTGAAAGACA
The DNA here is from genome assembly GCF_001604975.1 of Cebus imitator. Classification (NCBI taxonomy): domain Eukaryota; kingdom Metazoa; phylum Chordata; class Mammalia; order Primates; family Cebidae; genus Cebus; species Cebus imitator. The sequence continues at coordinate 2,956,938 of NW_016107575.1, read as the reverse complement.
AGCATTTATAAATCTCCATGTCATTGTTCTAGATAGAGTTAGACGGGGGCAAAGGGTAGTCTGAGTAAAAGAAAACCCTGCCTTCAAGAATTGCATCATCTCGTTTGGGAACAAAGAGAAAATGGCACTAATTTCTCCTAAGTTAGCTGCAAAAGTTAGGCTGTAATCCATATGGCAATGACAAGTAATTCCCAAAGAAATGTATACTGCATTGCCAAAACTGCCACGGAAACATATCTTTGGTGTTTTTAGATATCTTTGAATTAAATGTCCAGTGCTTTTTAAGAAATGAATCATTGAGAACTACAAAGGCAGCAAAAAGTGGATCTCACATAGGTTGGAGTTTAAAGTAAATCATTTTGGGTTGTGTACACGTATTAACAGATGAATGAATGATACAAGCATGAGATGCTAAAATGCCGATGGTGGGGGAAAATAATAAAAGATTTTCTTGTCCATATCTAGTGAAGTACTCACTAAAGTGAATGAGTAAAGTAAGTCTGCCTCAGAAATAGTGGAAAGATTTTTTTCCCAAAACAAAAGTTTTATTTTTTCTCATTACAAAAGTACTACATGTTCAATGCTAAAAAGAAAAAAAAGAGGGGGGGAGGGAGAACATAAAAAGCCGTAACAAGGAAAAGTCACACATAATCGCCCTCTCTAGAGATAATAAATTCTGATGTTTCTCCTTTCAGACTTTAAGCATATCTTACATTAATTACAACTTCTTTTTCAAAAATGGGATACCCCAGATGTACTGTTTGATATTTTTCTCCCACTCTTCTATATATGACATTCATCTTACCATTTAACACGAAACCTCCAAATCGAAGTCACAGTGCATTTTCTGCAGGTTTATTACCTAACACTATCACAACATCAAAAAGGGAAATTCAAGACCCAAAACTTGGGTTAGAAGATCCCTGGTCTTTTACTGCTATCATATCTCATGCCACTGCTCTGCCTAGACCAGATAGGGAGCAGGAGAGGTTCTCAGCAGACGGGGCTTCCCGGGCGGTGGGCAAAGTTTACCTAGCAAGCCTAACCGACTTGAGACAAGAATGAGTCTGCTAGAGTCATACGCATGCTAAAGACTGCACGCCCATATATCTAAGACTGATAAAGCACCACTGCCTTTCAGAGGCATGGAGAGAAGAGGCAATCTCCAGGGGAGAGTTTAAAGCAGAGCCCCTTGGCTCACAGTCATCCAGAACAGCATCCTCTTCTGTCCCTGCATTCCGGACTCAGAAACTGCTCTGGGTTGGTAATTTAGCTCTTCTGTTCACCATGTCATTTTCCCAAAGCAGAGATTTATCACCCTGCTTAAACAGACTATTAATCTGCATAATTTCTCACAATATTTAAGGCATATAAAAGCTGCTGTGCTGATGGAAGAAAGAGTTCCTCGAAAGATAAATTATATCCACTACACAATTTTGCTTAAGAAATGTGGCATAAAGGAATAAAGACTATACCACCAGGCAGTTTTAATGTGTGAACTTAGAGAGCAGAATTAGTATGCTGATTAACTGTCCCAGCTGCAGGAAAAAAAAAAAAAAAGATGGCTGGCAGGGAAAAACAGCAATGAATTTTCTACTGTTCTGGGCAAGGAAAGAATAAAGCTAAAGAATTTCAACTTTCCTTAACCAAAATGCACTGTAAGTATAAAAAAGTTACTCAAATGTGCAGAAAATACCTTAAAACAAAAACGTCACAGGTATATATGCTTGTGAATTCTGAACCTGATGAAGTCCAATATGACCTAAGCTGCTGTTAGCACTGTACACGTAGTCTCAGGCAGAGAGGACAGAACATGTAGGCTGGGGAGCAAATATATAGGCTGAGCCAGAGGCCAAACTGGAGACACAGTGGCCTAGACAGTATGAGAGACTTCTACCATTTGAACAGAAGAGCCTGCACAGTAGCAGCCAACCTCTGGGACACAGCAGCAAACCGGCGGGCAGACCTGGGGAGGGCTGATGCAAACTTTAAAAAGCGAAAGATGCACTGACAGAAAAACTGAGTTTATTTAATCTTCATTGGTAAATTATTAGTATTCTAAAATTTCCTGAGCCACATAATAAAAACTAAGATTATATGATATACATAAAGATCTATGTACATGCATCAAGAGATAATGTGGAAAAAGAAAAGAAAAATATAAGACCTAAAACTCTAAGGGAAGCACTGTCAGAGATTGTTAAGAGGATTCTCTTCTAGTTCTGATAAGGCTCTAAAAGGATAGATAAGAGGGGCATGGAAAGATAGAGAATAATAGAACTACGACTCCTGTGACATCACCTGGAGATGAACAACTTCATCTCTAATTATATTTCAGGTCCTTCATAAATGCTACTAGTGAAACTGTCCAAATATGAAAGATATCAAGAAGGTAGGTTAGTCTTAAAGATGTTTAGGTGAGACAATAACCACTGCTCAGCAATCCCCTTCAATTTGAGCTGAAGCTTCAAATCCCATTGGGATGATTCATCTACCAATACTTGCCGAGTGACTATCCTATGTAAAGCACTGTCTAAAATGCAGACAAACAGAAAATTCAGTCCTTGCCTTCATGTCTACAGAGCAAAATGGTAAGAATATCAATATTTACAACCATGGGATAAATGTCTCACATACAGTGATGCTCAAGAAATTCAGAGTGGACAAATCAATATTATAAAAGAAGCATACACAAAAACCAGGAGACCTTCCCAAAGGATATTTATCCCTTTGCCATAACACAAATGGGCATGAAAGTTTACTGTTTTGTATTCCTGTACATAGAAACCACCCCTAAAAGAATAAACAGCTAGTAAGTGCCATAACAGATAGTAGCTATCAAGATTATATCACAAAAAGAGGAGACAGAACGGCAGTCAGAAAAAAAAAAAAAAAAAATCACTCATTTTATGTAAAAGAGTATTTTAATTCTTGTCCTTGGGAACTATAAGGATTATACATGATTTGGAAATGAGACTGTACCAAGTGATGGCCAAAGAAGAGTCATCCATTCTACTCCTTCTCTTTTGTCTGGTCACTCAGAAATATAATATTATCTGTAAAAAAGCCAAAGTGTAAATATTACTTTCAGAACTCTTTCCCCTCTCATTCAGTAATTTTCCTTTAATACATACATGCTTGAATGCTGTTCATTAAAAGGATTTTAGACAAATTTTCAAAATATTAAGTAACTTGGTAAGTTCATGAGAGGTGTGTGTGTGTGTGTGTGTATGTGTATGTATATAGTTGGCCTAAGTGGAGCTAAAAGTTAGGCATTGGCTGTTTTTCTAAGAATTCAGATTTTGTTAGAAGAGTAAGGATATTTCTTGTCTTCCCTGAAAACAAGATAAACTGTTCTCAGAAACAATTTCCTGCAAAAGAACTGGTCACAAAATTGGATACTTGTGACAGTCAGGCAGATGCCATGAAACCAGGCAGCACATCCTCAGAGAAAAGGTCAAAAGCATATCATATTCCACACTCTGAAGCTCTACAGGAAAGGATAAGAGTCCATATGTGGCCCTGTTAGCAATGACAGAATTTATGTTTTTAACTTTAAAAATTCAAATAGAAGAAATTTTATTTTAAAATTATAAAAAAGAGTAACTTTTTTCTTTGTTTTTAAGAGATGGAGTCTCTGTCACCCAGGCTGGAGTGTAGTGGTGCAATCTCAGCTTACTGCAACCTCTAACTCCTGGGTTCAAGCGATTCTCCTGCCTCAGCCTCTTGAGTAGCTAGGATTATAGGTGTGCATCATCATGCCTGGCTAATTTTTGTATTTTTAATAGAGACAGGGTTTCACCATGTTGGTCAGTCTAGTCTCGAACTCCTAACCTCAAGTGATCTGCCCTCCTCAGTCTCCCAAAGTACTGGGATTACAAGCATGAGCACTGCATCTGGCCCAGAATAATTTTAATATACCAATTCTTGGGAAAATTTTTATGAATCAACATCACAGAGCATTTTTATCCAAAAATATCAGACATTGATTTAAAATGCTATTCCAGAGGGAGTTAGCTAAAGTAAACAAAAGAACATAAGCAAGTAGTAATCATCCTTCAGCATCCATGGGGGCACTGGTTCCAGGACCCCTATGGATACCAAAATCGTCAATGCTCAAGTCCCCGACATAAAATGGTACAGTAATCACATATAACTATGCACTTCCTCTTGTATACTTTAAGTCATCTCTAGATTACTTACAATATCTAATACAACGCAAATGCTATGGTAACAGTTGTTACACTGTATTGTTTCACTTGTTTTTTTATCGTTGTTGTTGTTGTATTATTTTTATTGGTTTCTTTTTTGATCCGTGCTTGGTTGAATCCACAGATGCAGAACCGAGGGACATGAAGGAATGACTGCATCTCCTTTATAATTCCAAAAAGATCTAGATTCTTATAACTATAAAATTATCCACAAAGGACTGAATATTTGTCGACGACCACAGTCTTCCAAAAAACTAGAATGTTTTGGTCTAGATCGGGTACTTCAGAAGAGACTATCTGAATTAAGATCACTGTGGAAAAAGCCAATAGTGCCATCCACTGGTGGTTATTTTTAAGTTACAGATAGGACCCCAAGAAGGAAAAAAAAACAGTGACCAATAAAACAGATCAACCAATAAACTATTTTCCTCAGTTCAAACATCACTGAAGATCTCTTCGATTTTACCATTAGACATAAACCTAAAATTAATCGACCATGCTAGTGGAAACTAGTGACAAGAAAAAAACAAAGCAGCAGATCATCTGAAAAGCTTCTGTTTGGCTTGGTTAGTAACAGTTCAATAATCTGAACAATCTAATGTTTGCCCATCCTCTTAGTTTAAAGTGGAACCCACAGGAGGGTAGGAAAATACCTACTCTGCTTTTCAAGGTTAATACATTTTCAAAGAAACTTACCAGTAAGAAAACATATGAGCATTCTATACAACAAATTATAAATTCTTAATAAGATATGGTAGTTAGCCGGGCGCGGTGGCTCAAGCCTGTAATCCCAGCACTTTGGGAGGCCGAGGCGGGTGGATCACGAGGTCAAGAGATCAAGACCATCCTGGTCAACATGGTGAAACCCCGT
>NW_016107575.1:2932301-2951706 GCF_001604975.1 Cebus imitator | reverse complement strand
AAAAAAAAAAAAAAAAAAGGTATGGTAGTTAAGATATGAACTCCAGAACAAAGGAAACAACAAAGATAAAAGGAAAATCTAAAAGACTTATAGAAACCATATAATATAATGTATGAATGTTTATGAAGTAATCAAGAAAATGTGAACACTTTGATATTTAGTAAAAAAAATTAACAGTAGTAAAAAAAATTAACAGTAAAAAAAATTAATAGCACAGTAGTTACATTTTCAAAAAGACATCTTATCTTGTAGAGATTCCTATAGAAATGTATGAATGAGCCTGATGCGGTGGCTCACACCTGTAATCCCAGCACTTTGGGAGGCTGAGGTGGGCGGATCACCTGAGGTCAGGAGTTCAAGACCAGCCTGACCAATATGGTGAAATCCTATCTTTAAAAAAAAATAAAATAAAATAAATAAATAAAAGAAATGTATGAATGAATGTATGTCTAGGATCTGTTTCAAAATAATCCAGATAGAGGACAAGTGACTGGAGGCATGGATGAAATAACATAGTCCATCGGCTAATACTGAAGTGATGCGGTAAGTGTTCATTTTACTATTTTACTCCTACATACGTTTGACATCTTCCATAGTAAAAAAAAAAAAAATTTGTTGAGAGTCTTGCTCTATTTCCCAGGCTGGAGTGCCGTGGTGTGAGCTCAGGTCGCTGCAAACCGCCTCCTGGGTTCAAGTGATTCTCGTGACTCAGCCTCCTGAGTAGCTGGGACTATAGGCACACATCACCAGACCCGGCTAATTTTTGTATTTTGTGTAGAAACAGGGTTTCACCATGTTCGCCAGACTGGTCTTGAACTCTTGACTTCAAATGATTCACTCACCTCGGCTTCTTGAAGTACTGGGATTACAGGCGTGAGTCACTGTACCCAGCCCAAAAGTTAATTTTTAAATGATATTATCTAATTTGGGCATATCTCCGAAGTTCATAAACACAGAGACGTTAATATAGTAAAATTAATTTTACTGCCATGTATTTACTTTAAAAAAGGCTTCTTAGTATTTACATCCATAAAAACAAACAAAAGCACAAAAATTAACATTGTCTAATTTTAGCAATTTATTCAAGAAAACTGAAAAACAGCACCATCTATCTCATTTAAAGACATATTTCCAATATAATTTAAATACACTAAAATTGTTTTGGTCAATTAGGTACTAAAAACAACTTTAATGATAAGTCAATTGAGGAGAATTTGTCATAGAATTCTTTAAAATATTTTAAAGTTTCTTTTATATATGCATTTTTGTTACAAATAAAAAATTCTTAACTATACCATATATTATTAAGATACACTTCTGAGGGGAAAATAAAAATAGTAAAACAAGCTCAAAGAAAAAAGAATAATGTAAAATTTCCAAATCCTGAATTGGTATTTTTTTTAACAGGACAGTAGTTATCACATTGCTATGCTATTTAGATCTCATTAATACATTTAAAAATAACACAATTTTACATTGAAAAAAATTTCTTAATGTCACCTACCGATGTCCAGAGGGGTATATTATTTTCAAAATTCTTACAGCGTTTTCAAAAGTTTAAAAACTCTTTCCTAGGGGACATCTTCTTAATCTTTTTTAAGCTTTATGTGTACATCTTTTCTATGTTGTATTTTGTTTAAAGGGAATATTAGGCCAGACCTAATGGCTCATGCCTGTAATTCCAGTATTTTGGGAGGCTGAGGTGGGAGGATCATTTGAGCCCAGGAATTTGAGACAAGCCTGGGTAATGTGGTGAAACCTCGTCTCTACAAAAAAAATTGAAAAATCAAGCCAGGAGTGGTAGTGTATGCTTGTTGTTTCAGCTACTTGGAAGAAGGCTGAGATGGGAGATCACCTGAGCCTGGGGAGGTAGAGACTGCAGTAAGCTGTGATCATGCTACTGCACTCCAGCCTGGTCATCAGAGGGAGACCCTATCTCAAACCAAAAAAAAAAAACGATAACATACAAACTTCTTGGCTGAGCACAGTGGTTCATGCCTGTAATCCCAGCACTTTGGGAGGCCAAGGCAGGTGGATCACCTGAGAGCAGTAGTTCAAGACGACCCTGACCAACATGGTGAAACCCCGTCTCTGTGAAAAATACAAAAATTAGCTGGGTATGGTTGGCAAGTGCCTGTAATCCCAACTACTTGGAAGGCTGAGACAGGAAAATCATTTGCACCTGGAAGGCGGAGGTTGCAATGAGCTGAGATCGTGCCATTGCGCTCCAGCCTTGGCAACAGAGAGACTCTGTCTCAAAAAAAAAAATAAAATAAAAAAACTTCTTAATTTCAAATAGAAATTTCAGCATACTAAGTACCAAAGCGGTTCCAAATAAATCTGCATGCTCACATTAGCGTAACTCTTATCTCGGCACGTGCTTCTTCCCAGTTAGGGCTAGATCCCTCCAAAAGACAATACATTAAGTTTTTGTGATTCTCAACAATAGGTACTGACCTTGACAATTCAGTTTTAGGCTTTATTCAAAAGTTACTTGTGAACTAAAATTGTGAGTATAAAAATAACTTTTTAAAGGAATGGATAAACGTAGAAACTCTTAGCAAGTAGAGAAACCAGAGTCATGGGCATCCCCTAGTGAGTTGCCTCACCTCACAGGAACTGGTACTGTCAACCCTAGTTACTTACAGTGTAGCTAAGCTTTTAAGAAAGAAAAGGAGAAGAAGAAAAAGCAGTTATTATCACACGCTTCTTACCAGCTATGATTGTTGTTGCTTGTCGCCTCACATTATTTTTATCCATGTATTCACCATAGTCTATTTTCCCTTCCACATAAATTCGAGACCTGATATAAATAAAATTTAGTTTTTAGCTGAGATCCTAATACGTTTTATAAGACTCAGGTCAGGGTGATACTGAGTACATGACAAGGATGAAATATATAATCATACATAATCTCATTTTTGCTACCACTTCTAAAGGTTCAGGATTAGGAGTACTGAAACAGTGTACAAACAGACTGGATAACATATAGATAAAACAAACAATGTTTTCATCTGTCAGCTATTCCCCTTATGGAAGTCAAAAATTAAAACAGTTCAGAGAGCAACTTAGCGGCAACTTTTAAATCTCTAGGAATAATTTCCAGTGTATCATTTTCCTTAATCTTTGATTTTGGAGTCCCCAGCACACTTGATTTTCATTTACTTACCAATTCTTTTCTATAGTGAGGTTCATGACCTTAGAAACTTAGATGATTAAAATTCAAAATATGGATTTACAGCTTAGTATAATATTACTAAAACTATTTCTACACTGTATCAGCTTAGTATACCATTTAGAGGTAAATACTAAGACTATCTCTACACTATCTTGAAGGCTAAACTAGATAACAAACCTAACCATGATTTTCAAGGGTGGAAAAATGACAATAGCACCAGTTTTGAGAGTCTGCAGCACCAAAAAAGTACAACACAGAAAGATTAGTAAAATGTCAAGTGCTCCCCACCCCCCACACAAATCCATCAATCAGTAAGTGGGAGTGCAGACACTTACCTTGAAATACCTTATATGTGTTTGTGTGTATGTGCACATACTCACAAACACATACATAAAGGACAATGAAGATACATATGAAGAAAAGCTAATCAGTTATTGAAAAGAAAAATTTCAGTGATTGCTATTTTTCATGAAATTTGTTTTATTTCTAAAACAAGTATACTTCTAAACATATTAACTATTAATACAACTGCTGTTACACACACCATGTTGTCCTTCCATGAGTTTGGAAAAGATGCCTTTTATACATACTCAATTCACGCATTCCCAAGGGAACTATGAAGCCTATAGAAACACATCAAATATGACGCTGGGTGCGGTGGCTCACGCCTGTAATCCCAGCACTTTGGGAGGCTCAGGCAGGTGGATCAACTGAGGTCAGGAGTTCAAGACCAGCCTGGCCAATATGGTGAAACTCCATCTCTACTAAAATACAAAAAAATAGCCAGGTGTGGTGGTGGGTGCCTGTAATCCCAGCTACTCAGGAAGCTGAGGAAGCAGAATTGCTTGAACCCAAGGGGTGGAGGCTGCAATGAGCCGAGATTGCGCCATTGCACTCCAGCCTCGGCAACAAGAGTGAAACTCTGCCTCAAAAACAAAAAAAAGAAAAAGAAAAAAGAAAATCAACTATAAAATAACTGCCATGAAGATTAAGTCAGTGTCAGGCTTCAGACATTCCAGATCCTCTGCTGGAAACGTCGTATGGATGCCAACAGGCAAGAAGCCACCCTCAGCATCCCTGGTCACAGAGGCACAGGAACTCCTAAAAGCATGCTACATCATTTGCTCATATGGCACTTGATACACTTTGCCTTCTCTCCTGCCTCACCTATTTCTATTTATGTACACACCTTGTTTGCCCTGAACTCTAAGTTCTTAGAAAGCTAAAAATATGTTTTTTATACCTTTGAATTAGTCACACATGGCAACATGCCATGCATATTGTATCAAGGACTTAATAAATACCTCTTAAATTAATAGAGTCACTAGTAGTACTCAGGGATTTAAGAGGCTACACACTCCTTGCCATGAGAACACTTCCTATCAGTTCTTTTAACCATTCAATCCATAAGATCCTTCCTTCTTCAACTTACCCCTTTCTCACATACTGATATGCCACATCTCTGAGGCCTGGCCGGAATACTGATATTCTGTGCCACGTTGTCTTTTGACTGACATCGCCTAAATCATAAGAATAGGAAATTGGTTACAAATGCCAACAGACAACATGCTCAGGAAAGCCAATGTCACAATTTCTAAGAGAACAAACAGAATGAAAGACAGATCTTGTTTAAAGTGGTTTATCTCTAAATTAGATAACTGGCAATAAATAATGTCTATTTATTGCTGATAAAATTAAAACCCCAGTCTTTTCTACTCACCCATTTGGTAAGCTTCACTTTCCCCTGATCGCCACATCTCATTTGTTGCTAGAGAAAATATTGTGACTGGATTTTTTCCTTCCGCCTGTCTCAAGACAGGGTCCTGACCCACTCGCCCAAGTAACTGCACACGATTCAGGGCTGAAATGCAACATCAAGACCAAATGAGACAGAGAACCTGCTATAGACTGAATATTTGTGCTCCTTCCCCCAAAATTTGTATGTTGAAGCCCTAACCCTCAAGGTGATGGTACTTGGAGGTGGGAGTCCTTAAAAGGTAATTAGGCTTAGATGACATCATGATGGTCAGGTGTCCATACAGAAAAAGGAAGAGTTCAGAACTTTCTGTCTCTACCATGTGAAAACACAGTAAGAAGCAGACCATCTGCAAGCAAGGAAGAGGGCCCTCACCAAAAGCCCAGTCTTACTGGCACACTAATCTTGGACTTTTAGCCTCCAGAACTGAGAGAAATAAATGCTGTTGGCTAAGCCACCTGGTCTATGGTATTATCTTATAGCAGCCTATAAGCTGACCATTAAAGAAATCCACACCTATGATTGAAAGAAATGTCCAGAAGAAATACTATAAATATTACTTCAACTTCAATCTCTGTATTAAGTAAAACTCAAGTTCTAGAAGATCAGAAAATAAGGGATGAATACGGAAAGGTTACAAGAGAAAAGAGAGTTGACAAGAAAGAAGAAAATAGTCAGAGAAAGCAGCCCCACAAAACAAACTGTAAGCTCTATATCTTAAATTCTTTTTTAAGATATCTTTTTTAACTGACTGTGGAACAAAAAGAACAAATCTGAGATCTGAAAATCTTTATAAATACAAGGGAATATTTCTGTAAAGACACAATATCTTTTACAATCTCGGCCTGCAATAACATAACCTGGGAAGACTCAGATAACCAAACATGACTCAGGAAATTCTTATGCAGAACAGTAATGATGAGAATGAGTAGTCACTGGCTGATAAGAATAGGGGCTCAGTTTATACTATGTGTCCACAGCCTGATGGGTCATAACCAAGATCTGAAGAGCAAATGTGAGCTAAAGGCACAATAACATGGTTAACCTAACCAGCATACCTCTTCTACAGCACATCTGAGATCAGCAAATTGCCAAAAATAACATTTTAAACTTGGAAATTAGCTACTCACATCTTTCAAGAATCAAACTGGCAGCTGCTTCGGACGCATGTCTTACAGACTGATGAAGTACCTACGAAGAACAAATGAATAACATGGCTTTAATTTTTTAGTTAAGGCAAATGCCAACAGAAGAATTACTCACATTCATTCACCATTTAGTCAGTAGTTCCTATAAATTCCAGAAGAGACGAGAAGTTCTTCCCATGTTCTCCCAACAGAGTGCCAGAAGGACGAGGCAAACACTTCAAGAGCAGCATGCTGCAGAAGTCCAAAGGCACAAGGAAGGTACTAGAAGCCATGCTCAAGAGTTAATTTATAGTCCTCCTGTTTCTTTTGCAACAATCTTCCTGATTATGGCACTTCTGTGTTCACACACAGAAGGAAAAATCAAAACAGTAGCACTTTAACATTACAGAGTATGAAAATGTTTTTAATCTAACGTGTACCTAAGAGTTGCTGCCAAGTATTTTCAGAATCCAGCTTTCATTAGCTGGAGAGACAAAATGTACTATACATATCCAATACATACATCACCTTTTTTTTTCTTTTTTTTTTAATATAAACAACTGGTATATTATTGCTATATATTATTGCTATATTTTGGTTATAGACTTTAGAAATTAAGAAATTTAGATCCAATATGGGTACTGATTTAATCCATCATTAAACCAAAGGAGACTTAAAGAGATGTTTTATAATAAATAATTTAATAAACAGATTAATAACATATGCAATAATCTAACAGGTGTCAGGAGGTGTGGAATAAATACAATGGCATTACTTAAGCCTCACTCTCAGCCATAATGAACAGCTAGTTTAGAGTGGGGTCCCTAACCTCCAGGGCCGAGGACTAGCAGAGGTCTGTGGCCTTTTAGAAACTGGGCTGCAAAGCAGGCAGTGAGCGGCAAGCATTACTGACTGAGCTCTGTCTCCTGTCAGATCAGCAGCGGCGTTAGATTCCCCTGGAGTGCAAACCCCATTATGAACTGCACATGCAAGGGATCTAGGTTGTGTGCTCCTTATGTGAATCTAACTAATGCTTGATGCTCTGAGGTGAAACGGTTTCATCCTGAAACCATCCTTGCAGCACCCTCCTCCTCCATGGAAGAACTGTCTTCCATGAGACCAGTCCTTGGTGCCTAAAAGGTTGGGGACTGCTGGTTTAGAGAATGAGAAATAGGTTAAATTCCAACAAAACAATACATTATTAAACTAATCACATGAATGACTTTCTGACATGGGAACAGGAACATATTCCAAAATCAGACCCTGTGTCTATGAAACTGCCTTCCCCTGGTTGCTCATTCAGAACTTTAAGGGAATTAGGATACATCAAATATGATTAACCTGAAGCGTTTCATTTCAAAATAAGCAAAAATTATGATAGTCAATATCTACTTCATAAGGCTATTTCAAAAATTAAACAGCTTCTGCAGTGAAGTTAGCCTAATATAGTTTCTATAAATATTTCATGGGAAATTTCATTCCTTCAGTGCATCCAAAAAAAGGTCTAATAAATTTGGTTCTTTGATTAAACACAAAGATTCAACTGTCCAAGTCAAAGTCATATCATTGTCAGAAAAGGCAGTCACTACCACATAATAGCAACAATCATTACTGAATATCAGCTAAGAAATTTATCTATTATCAATTCTAAAACCAAATGTAAAAGTATCCCCATTTAGAGCTGAGAAAACAACCTCAGAGAGACTGCAGAACTTGCCCAAGATCCTGCAGGAAGTATGTGGCAAGTGATCTCAAGGACCCAGGGCCCTCTGGCACCAATGTTACTGCTTTCCCAAAGCCCTCTGCTGCCTCCTTAATTTCAAGAGCCACTGTAAAGATAGGAGTACACACCACTGAATTCAGAGTACAGAGAGCTAGCCATTCTATTAGATAAACATTTTCAAAGTGGCAATACTGTTAATATAAAAAGCACAAGTCTACCAATCAAATAAACACCAACTCCCTGGGTACTGCTGGCTACCTAATCCTATCACTAAACTTAGGGGCAGAGGGTGGATAAGAAAATAAAGATATGAGTACAACATTCTATAGAATCAAACTGCTAACTAGAACCTGTGTCATGATTATGGGAATGTACTCATTTGAGTGCTCAGACAAGCTATACCTCATAAATCTTACACAGTAACAATGTCTCATTTTGGGCACACAAAAATCAAGACGTACTGGAGAGGATTAGGAAAGGATTATTTGGATAATTTTTTAAATTAAACTTTTGACTTTCATTCAAAGACATTTTAATACTGTAACATTAGTGTTATTGAAAAATAACTTTTTCATGTTTCACATTTCAATACAGAAAAATTAGATTAAAGATACATATAAGTTAAAGAGGGGATCAAAGAATATAAGATTAAGGTGGGGAAAATGATAGCATCATGGAGGAAGTGATTCTTCATTGGTCTTCACAGAAGGATAGGGAGTAGGAGAGAAGTATGATAAAGAATTTGCTGCCCAAATGTGTTAAGGAAAAATGGTAGTCTACGCCGGCTCAAGGTGGGCTAGAGTGACTGGAAAAGTGAGGAGCCAGATTAAGTGGAATGAGAAGGAATTTTCTACATAGTGAAATCTGTGGTGACCATTGAGATGTGAGCTGCCTTCTTCAGTGTGGAAAGATAGGGGAAGAGGAACGTTTAGCAACACAGGAGGTAGATGGTCAAAAAAGCAACTACATGTCTTAAAAAAAAAGTTGGAATGATGATTCCTATAGTCCTTAGGTCACTAAAGATCTTTAATCTCCTATCACTGGTGAAATTCAAGCAACACACGTTTTAAAAATTAATGATTCCTATTACATTATGTGAATAAACCTCAACTTTTTTTTTAGTGAACATAATTTACACTGGAAAAATCCATCCCCAGTCCTCCATATCAAACGAATACAGAGGTGGGTGGGTGAGCTCCCAGGTCTTTTGCCCCTGTAGTTAAAAGCCTAAAGATGTCTGATCACTGTGTCTGACAGTAATACATCTCAATACAGACAAGTGACTACCTGTAATACAGGTCTTCGAAACATGGCTTCTATTTTCTTTTCTTACAGTCTAATCTTTAGGCTGTTCCTGAAGGGAAAAAAAAAAGAAGAAAGAAACATTACATCTTATGGCAAAAGCAATTTTGCCACCACAACATACCAACATTCCTGCACACCTGGTGAGAATTCCTTCCTCCCGCCCAAATACACTCACACCTGTTATGTCTTTTTGGTCCCAAATAACTTCCTCTTTCTCCAACCCATGCACACAATTTTGATTCTGAGTTAATCCCACTTCCAATCCACTGTCTTCTCAAATTTCATTACAATGCAAGCTCCCTTAGGGCAGAGATTTTTATCTGCTTTATTCACTGCCATTTTCTAAACTTCTAAAAAAAAGTTCTTAACGCATAGTGGGGGCTCAATAAATATTAGCGTCACCAAGGGACTTATATCTGAAACCTGTTGCTGAAAAATTACTGCCTTCATCTCCGTTAACAAACGCCAAGCAGCGTAGAAACCCCCGGGTTACCCAGCCACACGGTCGGGGGAGACCGATGCCCTTTCCTGGAGGTGGCGCCACCCTGAAAACCGAGAACTGGGAGGAAACCACGCTGTCCTCCGCACAACTGAGAAGGAAAGGGCCACACACCTACACAGAACCAACTCCCGATCCACGCAGGATCGCGCGCAGCCAAAACACACGACTCCAGCACTTCTTTCACGTCTGCCCTCTCTGCCTCCCTCACCTGACGCTCTAACCCGGCAAGTCAGGGGATCACTTCCGGGGCACAGGGAACGCGAAGCTGGCGAGATGAAAAGGGAAAGAGAAACTCCGCAACGTGCGCCTTGGAAATACTGCCGGCCAGCTCTGTGGGAAACGCCTCCCCTTAACTCTGAAGTTCCGCGAGCTTCTCTTTGGGCCCGCGAGGATGGATCAACGCCGCCAAGTGGTAAATTTGGAAAGTTTCAAGTTTCGAATGAAATGAAATTACGTGATGAGGTTCCTCACCGGGCCCGGGAGGGGGCGAGATAGGCAAAACAGAATAGCTCTGCCTGGTGGGGAAAAAAAGCAAAAGATTGATGACAGGCCTAGTCGACAAAGTGCGGCCTGTCTCTCCAAAAAATATAAAAATTAGCTGGGCGTGGTGGCGCGCGCCGGTGGTCCAAGCTACTCGGAAGGCTGAGGTGGGGGGAATCACCTGAGCCCGGGAAGTCGAGGCTGCAGTGAGCCCAGATCGCGCCTCTGCACTCCAACCTGGGCAACAGAGTGAGACTCTGTCTCAAAAAAAAAAAAAAAAAAAAAAAAAAAGGAAGAAAGGAAGGAGAGGAAAGGAGGGAGGGAGGAATAAGGAAGAAAAGAAGGAAGAAGGAAAAGGAAGGAGAGAAAAATGTGAAGGGAGGGAGGGAGGGAGGAAGAAGGAAGGAAGGAGAGAGAAATGTGAAGGGAGGGAGGGAAGAAGGGAGGAAGAAAGGAGGGAGAAATGAGGGAGGGAAGGAGGGAGGGTGGGAGGGAAAATTTCCCAGGCCTGTTAAAGCACTAGAAAAGCAGAAAAAGAAAGGGGAGCCAGGGAAGGGCTGACAAATTGTGAAATTTAAGGGAACACCAGAAAAACTGGTAATCAAATAATATTTGAATGTAATATTTTAAAACATAAAAATGCAAGAAATCCAGGAGGAACAAAACAAGAGTCATGTGTAGCTTAACAGGGAAAGGCCTGAGGAATGAGTCATTAGGCGATTTTGTTTCTGTGTGCACAACATAGAATGTACTTTCACAACCTAGATGGTAAAGCTTGCTACACAGCTAGGCTGTGTGGTGTGGCCTGTTGCTTCCAGGCTGCAAACCTGAACAGCATGGGACTGTACTGAATAGCAGACCATTGTAATACATGGTAAGTATTTGTGTGTCTAAACATATGTACACATGGAAAATGTACAGTACAAATACAGTATAAAAAATTAAAATGGTACACCGGTATGGGGCACTTAGCATAAATGGAGCTTGCAGAACTGGAAGTTGCTGTGGGTGAGTGAGTGGTGACTGAACATGAAGGCCTAGGACATTACTGTACCTCACTAAACACTTCATAAACACTATACACTTAGGCTACACTAACTTTATAAAAAATATTTTTCTTCCTTCAGTAATAAATTAACTTTAGCTTACTATAACTTTATAAATCTTTAAAAAAAAATTTTTTTTAGACGAAGTTTCACACTTGTTGCCCAGGCTGGAGTGCAATGGCGCTCAGCTCACTACAACCCCAGCCTCCTAGGTTGAAGTGATTCTCCTGCCTCAGCCTCCCAAGTAGCTGGGATTACAGGCGTGCCCCACCACGCCCAGCTAATTTTGTATTTTTTAGTAGAGACGGGGTTTCTCCGTGTTGGTCAGGCTGGTCTCGAACTCCTGACCTCAGGTGATCCGTACCCCCCTCATGCTGGGATTACAGGCAGGAGCCACTGCACCCAGCCAAATCTTTTAATATTTGTTATGCTTTAACTGTTTTGTAATAACAATTAGCTTAAAACACACACTGTACCACTGTACAAAAGTATTTTTCTTATATCCTTATTTTATAAGCTTTTTTTCTACCTTTGCTTTTTTTTCCTTAACTTTTCAACCTTTTTTAAAAAACTAAGACATAAACACACACATTAGCCTAAGCCTACAAAGGGTCATTATGATCAATCTCAGCCTTCCACCTCCACGTCTTGTCCCACTGGAAGGTCTTCAGAGGCAGTGACACACAGGGAGCTATCATCTCCTGTGATAACAATGCCTTCTTCTGGAATCCCTCCTGAAGGACCTGCTCGAGGCTGTTTTACAGTTAACTCTTTTAAAATAAGTTAATAAAAAGTATAGTGAATACATAAACCAGTGACATAGTCATTATTATCAAGTAACACGAGTAATACATTGCATTCTGATGTTTTAGCACGTACGATGTCACTAGACAATAAGAATTTTTCAACTCCATTGTAATCTTATGGGACCGCTGTTGTATATGCACTGTTGTAAATGCAGTCTTTTTCCAAAACATCATTACACAGTGCATGACTGTATTAACATTGTAACTGAACACAGGATCCAAGCCGCATTAGAGCCTGAGGCACAAGGAGGAATGTGCACCCCTACGTGTATGTGTTTCTGTATTTTTTTAAATTGGGGCTAGGAAGGTTACTGGGGGGCTGAAGGGAAGGTGGGGGTCGTTAGTGGGTACAAAAGAGAATAAATAAGACATACTATTTTGTTTGTTTATATATATAGTTTATTGCACTTTAGGTTCTGGGGTACCTATGCAGAATATACAGGATTGTTGCATAGGTACCTACATGACAATATGGTTTGCCACCTCCATCCCCCCGTCACCTATATCTGGCATTTCTCCCCATGTTATCCCTCCCCAACCTCCCTACCCACCGCTTTCCCTCTCCTATTCCCCCACAACAGACCCCAGTGTGTGATGCTCCCTTCCCTGTGTCCATGTGTTCTCATTGTTCAACACCTGCCTATGAGTGAGAACATGCGAAGACCTACTACTTTTTATGGCACAATAGGGAGACTATAGTCAATAATTACTTAATTGTACATTTTAAAATAGCTTGAGTGTCATTGGATTGTGTATAACTCAAACCATAAATGCTTAAGAGGACAGACACCCCATCCCCCGTGATGTGCATAATTCATGTTACAGGCCTGTATCAAGACATCTAATGCACCCCATAAATATATATACCTACTTTGTACCCACAAAACTTAAAAAAGACAAAAACAAAAAAATTTTTAATTAAAAAAATTTTGGCCAGGTCCAGTAGTAGCTCACATCTGCAATCCCAGCACTTTGGGAGGTTGAGGTAGGTGGATCACTTGATCCTAGGAGTTCAAAATCAGCTTGGGGAACATGGTGAAACCTTGTCTCTACAAAAGATGAAAAAATTATCTGTGTATAGTGGTATGTGCTTGTAGCCCCAGATACTAGGGAGGCTGAAGTGGGAGGATAGCTTGAGCCTGGGAGCTTGAGCCTTCAGTGAGCCATGATCACACCACTACACTCAAGCCTGTGCAACAGAGTGAGGCCCCGCCTCAAAAAAAAAAAAAAAAAAAAAAAAAAAAAAAAAAAAAAAAAAAAAAAAAATATATATATATATATATATATATATGTGTATGTATATATATATATATATATAAATCAATATATATATACATACCAATATATATACACATATATTTCCAGAACATTAAAGTAGTTGAAGTATTGGAAAGAAAATTTTTAAAGTAGATATAACAACAAAAAAAAAACAGAATTGTATTAATAAAAACCTTCCCCCAAACTGAGAGGAAGCCAAGAAACCAAAGAATGACCCAGACAAGTCCAGCTTGGCGAGTAGATGAGTTTATCAGGATTTACATATGAGGCACTCCCGGAAGGCAGCAGGACAGCTGTAGAGATCCACCTGGCCTCTCATCCCTAAGATACTTGTAAGCTAATTTTCTGGCTTTTTGCCTGCTGTGTGTATGTGATGGAACTGTTTTCTTTGGCAGGTTCTCAGATATTCTCTGGGATATTTGGCTTGTCAGAAACACCTGCTCCTTGGCTGGTCACCATGATCTTGGCACATGGCCTGGCCTTCAGGATTCAGGCAGTGGACATACACTCTTTAGTAGCCAGGGAGGACCCGTCACACTACAGGTATATTAAAATTCACAACATTGTTTTAAGTTTAAATATTTATGCCAAGATGGAATTTAATATAACTTTACTCTTCATGGAAGTAAACTGATCAGTAATGTTTTCAAATCTACTTCTTTCTTGTTTTGAGAGAATTGCCATGTCTCACAATTTTTCTTGACCAAGTAACAATCTTAAGTAATTTTAATTAGCTTACTGATCTTGTCTTTATTTAAAATCTTGGTATTTATTCATCTTGAATTTTTTTCATTAGTTTTAGAATATTTTACTAAAGTGTCACAAATCCTGATTGCTGAGTTTCTTGGTGCCCCTTAAATTCTGTCTAATTCATGCTAAGAATCTGGGAATCTAGAAGGATGCTCAAAGAGGCCTAAAAATTTTTTTAATTGAGGACTTAGAATAGTGACTCCAATATATTTTTGTATCAGAGATTCTGTTTCAGAAACCTAAATTTTGCATTTTGATGAGGAAGCCCTGAAACCTCTCCATAGGATACACACACATACACACACACACACACACACACACACACACACACACACACACACTGTAGTTTGGCCCAGTTTATTTCTCCCTGAATTAAAAGGCTTACAGCTATACGAATCCATTGGTAGAGACCAGGACTGGCAATGCTTTACCATAAATAGAAAGCTTTGGACAGTTTTGCTGTAAATTATCCATTTTTAAAGAAATTTTAATCAGATTTTTACTTTGATTTTAAATTATCTTTTCTAAAGCCTCATAACTGCTAAAAAATTACAGCACTTATTACCTACACTGATTAACAAGAGCGAAACTCCGTCTCAAACAAAAAAAAAAAGAGAATGTTTCAAAAGCAATTTAACAACACTTGTTATTATGGCTATTTTTTAAATTAAAACAACACACGACAATTTTTATGTAATTCAAGATTGAAAATATGGTTCATCTAGAGATATAAAGCCATAGTTGTTCAGGCTAAAAGGTTCATATCTTTCAATATTCATCTTTCTACAGCTTTCAATAAATGGCCTCTCTAAATTGGTACATGTCTTAGAGTTTAGACCAGTAAAGCTCAGTAGTATTTCTCTAGATCTCAAGACTATCTTTTGGTACCTTAATGTAACATATTTTCTAAAGTATTAAATTTATCATCTTTAGTGTTACCAGCCCAATGATGTTAATGAAATAATTGTGATAATTAGTTACTGAGTTATATCATGACCTCTGTGCAAAAATAAAACTTACTGAGATAAGTGTCTAACTGAAATGGAAGGGATGAAATGCCAAGGCCAGTGAAGACCCAGTCCCTCGCACTCAATAGCATCTATGCAGATATATACATACTATTTTAGTGACATCCTGCTACACTGTAGATTGTACAGGGCTGGTGGGGGGCGGGGTAGAGAGAGAGAGAGAGAATCAGATCCATTCAGGTGTGAAGCCAGGCTCTGCGGAACACAGTAGAGAAGAGGTTGTAGACCCAGATAATCATAGTTATCAATGCCTGAGAAGACTGGTATAACCAAACAATTCTCATCTATACATCTGTACATCAGATGTACTTAATCATTTACCTATTTCTAAATCACAAATTGTGGTTGACCTTGTACAATACTACAAGGGACATGGCCTGGTGCGTGTAGTGGGGGCGAGGAGGCAAGAGATAAACTAACCCCATTTTATAATTTTGAATAGAGTCTAGCAAAGAAAAATGGCAATGGACTATAGGAAGAACATCACCACACGTAACTGCATGGAAAGAATTGCTATTCCAAAGCAAAACAAATAATAGTATTAGGGTTTATTCAATTTAAAAAATGTAATTAGCTCTTTAAAATGAGGGGAAAAAAAGAAAATCAAGCAGCACAAAAGCCATTATCATTAAAAGGTTGCGTTCACTAAGATGACACAAACAGAACTTATCAAATACCTTTAAGACCAACATAATTTTCCAGCAGAGCCTGACCATTATTAACTTTTGGATTTGTGAAGCTGGGACTTGCCACCAAGACCTGTTACTACCAACCCACTGAATTATCTTACCCTTTTATTCATAAAATGTTCTCCAACATAAATTTCTCATTCTTTGTTAGTTACATTTTACAAAGAAGAATACTTTACTTGTAGTTAGGCTTTGGACAAGATAAAAACCTTTATTTAAAAATACAGTGTTCTATTCCTTTTAAAATGTATACAGAAAAAGGATTTCAATAAAATAGGATTAAAAAACAGGAAACAAAGCCAAATTCTCATAAAAATCAAGAGAAATTGGTGAGACCCAGAATATCAAACCAACCAGAACAGCCAGGGGAGAGGCAGGGCAAATAGATGGAGAACAGCCACAGTCACACTAAGTTTTCCTTGAAGCCCCTCCCACAGCATTTTTGTTCTGCAAGTTAACAACCAGCTCAAAGATGTCCAAGTTGCATAGAGTCTAACTTTTACCCACCTCACATAATAGTGAAGCCATTTATTTAATAAATACAGTATCAGAAAGGGTATACATTAGGAGACCTGCTTCCTCAAGCTGAGAATTCTCTTTTAGGAGTGGCATCCTATAACTTGGGAAGCACTGTGGAAATCCAGGCACATTTTCTGTTAGCTATTACTTCAACTCTAAACTAAATTCTATTTCTTTCTATGTACAATAAGTCCCTGGATCCTTGGTGGGGAATTGGGCAACAGCAACCTCATAATCCATAGGCCAAATCAATGGCTGTTTCCTTTTCTTCCTTCATGTTCTCCAGCTGTTTATCAAAAGCATGAGAGGTAAATAAATTGTTGATCAATGGCATTAGGAATATAACAACAGAGAAGAGAAATAGCTTCCAATTATTGTATCTGGGACCACTGCTAATACAAAGCCTTACTAGCTTTAGGATCTTGGCTATAAATGCTAAGTTAGTAGTAGCTTTTGAAATCCTTGGGCATTCAAGTTGGCTAATTTTTTTTATTTTATAAGGGGAAGGTTGGGACAGCTAATGTCTGTTTCTGGAGGTTCTACAGTAAAAGGTTGGCTAGTGCAAAATGAGTTCTTAAGGGGAGGATTACTGACAGGTAAAGCTTGAAGACCTTGCACTCTTTCCTCCCACCAGGCGTTTTGTACTTCTTGATCCTGTGTGGGTCCCAGAGATCCAAGTGTCACCATGATGGATGTCTCCCTGGGGTGACTGGGCCTGCTGGGCTTCTCTCAGTTCCCTGAAGTGCAAGGGGGAAAAAGCAAAGGCTACTTGATCTCCAATCAGAGATACATATGATCAAAACTAATATATGAATGTTTGTCTTTTTGTTTCAGTATTTACTTAAATAAAAAGCTTGAGCTATATACAGAACGGAAAATTCCGTCACTATGGATGTCAACAAAAATGGCTGACACACACATGCCATCCAACATGGTAGGTTTAGCTTCCCAGACTCTGCTGATTGGAGTATAAATGATCTTTAAAATGTGTTAAATTAAGTGAACAGCTTCTTCAGACTACATATGAAAGCTACCAGGGTCAACAAACCACAACTTCTGAGTCAAATCTCGCCCATCACCTATATTTATAAATAAAGTCTTATTGGAACAGAGCCACTCATTTATGTTGTCGATGACTGTTTTTAGACTATAACAGCAGAGTTGAAGTCATTACAGCAGAAAGCATATGGTCCACAGAGCATAAAATATTTACCATCTAGCCCTTCACAAAACAAGTTTTCCAACACTTGGTCTAGACCAGTGGTCTGCAACCTTTTTGGAACCAGGGACTGATTTCAAGGAAGACAATTTTCCTATGGATGGGGGTTGGGGGAGGAGATGACTTCAGGATGAAACTGTTCCACCTCAGATCATCAGGTACTAGATTCTTAGAAGGAGTGCACAATCTAGATCCCTCGCATGCACAGTTCACAATAAGTTTCGTGCTATGAAAATCCAGTGCCACCACCGATCTGACAGGAGACAGAGCTCAGACGGTAGTGCTCACTTACCCACTGCTCACCTCCTGCTGTGCAGCTCATTTCCTATCAGGCCACGGACTGGTACTGGTCCATGGCCCATGGGTGGGGACTCCTGGTCTAGACAATTTCAAAATGCTGTTAGCCCCATCTTTATGATGGGTGCCCATCACTGGTACTGGCTGTGATAGTCACCCGTGTCTCCACAGCTGGCTTCCCAGAATGTACACATCACACCTTAAGATGTACTTATATATATTCTTTTGAACAACATATATAAGTATAGTACTTTGTACTTTCTTTATTAGTTGGGACAATGGAATTCAAAACTAGAACAGAAAAATATTAAGTGGCTTATTAGGAAAATGTATCTGACTAAAGGCCAAGAGTCTCTACAACTTATCCTTAATACTAAGAAATCAGTTTAGGGATGCTTCAAAGCTAATCTTTCCAAGATGGATAATTGTATATCCAAGAGAAGTTGGACTTCTAAGCTTACTTTAAGCAAAGACAAATTTTCATTTTCTTCTTTTGTATTTTCAGTGGTGTACAGTATATGTAATAATTACTCAAAAATGCCTTCAGAATACTGCTCTTCTCCAATTCCACCCCATTGAATTCCCACTTTTTTTCTTTTTTGTTTTTCAGGGGAAAGTGTGAACGCAGTCCCTCACTACCACAAATTATGTAGTCGAGTTTCCCACATTTGGGGAAATGGCAGGGGTCAGCACATCCAGAGTGCAATGGATGACCCTCACCTTGGGAAAACCACCTTCGTGATGATGGCATCTTCCCTGCCAGGAAAATATTCAAATTCCCATTTATTGAAGGATTAACAAGTAAATTTATGCATGAATACAAGCCTACATGAGTAGGAGAGCAGATTGTTTTCTTTGCTCAAAAAAATAAACTTTCCTCTAAATGTGTACCAGTACAGTATGTCTACCTGCCTGCCCTAACACTTAATGGGTTTCTAAAATAGCTCTTACTCATCTTACCTGTGGTTATATTAGGTGATCACCAACCAGTTACCTAGATACCCACTGCCACTCAGAATCCTAAGTTTTCTTTACTGGTATTTCCTTATATTCCTCACTCTTGCTTCCTTTGCTTACATTAACTGGAATTTTCTCTCTCTCAAGCAGCCTAATCACAGAGCCTTCCAGCCCCATGCTATGAAGAGCCACATACTGCCAGTTCCTTGTGGACCGGGACCTATGTATTATGATGGTGAATACACACACACACATACTCATATACGCACCCCTAAATCCATAGAGAAGACACACTAGACTAGACTGGTCATACCATTATGAGTAGTGCTCAGATTCTTTCTTGACCTCCATCATCCAAAAATATACCTTTCCAGTGTGGCTGTCTTGAACTTTTCCAAATTTAGCTGCTGTTGGAGCTCTTCTGTTTTTCCCAGGGAAGGCCGGAGGACTCGATTACTGGCCAGAGCTGCTGCAGAAGGTCTCTGTTCAGGATCAGGCTGGATCATGTTCTGATGATATAGGACAAGAGGAAAAAAACAGAAGTTTCACTGTTGGGAAAAGTCTTCCCACTCAAGCCAATTCCAGCCCAGCTTCTGCTGATGGATTTTGTAAGACCTTGTTTCTACTTTGTGCAGAGGAAAGAAAGAAATGAAAGCTGAGTCTCACCTTGGACAGGAGGATTGTCTCCATGTCTGGTAGCATCAGTTGTCCACACCTTTGATTTGTCTTTTTTTTTTTTTTTTTG
>NW_016107575.1:2925130-2931721 GCF_001604975.1 Cebus imitator | reverse complement strand
TACAGGCACGCGCCACCATGCCCAGCTAATTTTTTGTATTTTTAGTAAAGACGGGGTTCACCATGTTGACCAGGATGGTCTCGATCTCTTGACCTCGTGATCCACCCGCCTCGGCCTCCCAAAGTGCTGGGATTACAGGCGTGAGCCACCACGCCCGGCCACTCCTGTTTACTTTCTACCACATCATGTTGCTGTTCCACTTAATTTTAATAACCCACCATGACAGTATTCCTAAAGCATTTATTTTAAGGTAGAAGATGTCTGTAACCTATCATGATTTGAATATAGTAGAAAATACCTAATTATATACAGCAATGACACTCATATAGTGAAGAAAACACTGAACCCTCCATCTGGGGACCAGAGTCAGAGCCAACTCCACCATTTGTTTTATAAATTTTGCTGAAGCTCCATTTCCCTTACCTGAAATTTGGGATAATTATGTTTACCTTCTTAGACTATTTTTAGATTTTAATGAATTAATATACGTACTGCCCAGCACAGGGCTAGCATTTAGGTACTGAAATATCAAGTAAATGCAAAGCAGTTTACACATGGGAATAGGTGATTAGACTGAACAAAAGGAAGGAGAAAGAGTTTGCCTCCTTTCAGGAAAGCAAAAGTAGTCAGGAAGAAGGATGGATTTGTAAATACATTTGAAGTTCACAGGTAAACTGTGAAACTAATTTCCCGCACCTGTAGTCCAGCTACTCAGGAAGCTGAGGCAGGAGAATTGCTTGAGCCCTGGAGTTCAAGGCTGCAGTAAGCTATGATTGTGCCACTGTACTTTAGTCTGGGTGACAGAGTGAGACCCTGTCTCAGAAAAAGAAAAAATCTAATCTCCAGGGAAATAGATATTTCTAAGGCAGTTTTGGGAATCCTAACCAATCCTGTTCCCTAAGACATGATATAAAGTCATATATACACTTTTCTTAGTATTATTAAGCTTCTGGACAGTATAAACTTTTTGTCTGTTCCAACATAGTATCTTCCCTTTCTTGCCCCTACGCTACTCAAATGTCATTAAGTACAAGTAAAAGATAGACTTTTGAATTGACATTATACCTTTTTTCTAATAGCTCAAATAATTAGTATTACCGATTATCGATAAAGTAGTCTTACACCTTCTTACATACAGCAGAAATTCATTCTGTTAGTACTATCACTGTTACCACTAACAATAGTTAAAACCCTGAAGTAGCAACAAGAAGACCAGATTTGATTTTAGAGCTAACCAGTCATTAACTGTGACTTCAGGTGTCCAGGAGCTGCTGTGAGCCATAGTTTCCTCAACTGCAGAATAAGATGCCACCTGCCTATCTTACAGGGCTGTTAGAAAGGGCAAATGAAAAAATGTTTGTAACAGGACTTTTTACTAAGCATGAAAGATTTTACAATTTTCTCCAAGTTTCCTTAAGAGATTCTCTACCCGCCCCTTATCTTTTCTGGACTTCTAGTCACATTCCTTTTTCTGTTAGTGACGGTACCAGCATCTCCATTTTTCTTTCCCCAACTACTTGCCATTGCATTAAAAAATAGATATTGCATCTTCTATTCATCTCGTAAGAGATATCACCTTGAGCAGACTGGAAAAGTTTTCTGAGAGCTCCTGAGGGACGTCCGGAAAGTTACCCTTGCGGATATGGTGCCATGCAGCACCATTGGTGGGTAATGACTCTGCTCCTGCAGCCAATGCAATTGTTAATCCCAAGGCAAATATGTCTGCTTTGGGAAGGTGCTGGTAATCCTTCAAAACAGAAGACAGGAAGGCCAGTTACTATGTCAGGCAGAGTGAGTCTAGATTAAAATACAACTGGTAGAAAAGACTGGAGTGCATATAAGGTCCAAACAGACACGATGGTCAAAGGTACATTACTGTAGTGATTTCTAGAGAAGAGAGAACATAAGTCTACCTGATTAACACTGCTGTGCCCTGGGGAGTCCAAGGCAGAAACTTAGTGCCATTTTGCTCTGTCAGGCTCAGAAAGGCTTGCTGCATAACTTGGCTGATCACAGGAAGGAAATACTCATTTTTACCTGATTATCACCCAGGAAGAAGTTACATCCTTCCTAGGCCTGACTTAACAGACCTCGGAGAAGATGGGCAATGGCTAAATGTCATTTCAGTAACCAAAACTGGTGGTGCCATCAGAACAATAATGGTATGATAAAGATGGACTGGACCAATATGGGCCTGAGCAAAAGGCCTCCTTCTTAGGAGGCAATCCATGAGGTTAGGAAATCTAATACTGGGAAACAGTAAAAGGCATTTAGAAAGAACAGTCTTAATATTGATTCATCCTTGATTGAGCCAGCTTTCCTCACTTTTTTGGAAGAATTTCTCTCCTATCTTTGGCTTCCATTCTAAATGGGAAGAGAGATACTATAATTATATAGTTTTCATTTTTTGCACTGAGAGCCTCCATTTGATAGTCAAAGGTTAAATGGATTATAAAATTCACTCCATTTCCCTAATCTATACCTCTTGCAAAATCTCGTTAGCCAGGAAGCGACTATCTCCTTCCTCCACTTCTGGTTTACTTATTGACGTTGCATGGCCCAGGTCACCTACAGAAAGATGGAAAAAAGAATAAAAGAATATAAAAAAAGAGAAATAGGGCTTTTTAAAAGCCTGTCTTTCTTAAAACTGAATAAATTGAGTCGTTGGTATAAATTTTATAAGATAATTGTAACTGGTAAGGGTATAAGGCAGACTAACCAATTTTATATATCACATTGGCAGAGAGAAACCAATCAGCTTCATTTGCAACTTCTTCTATGACTCCAGAGGAGTCACTTTGCATCTTGTGACAAATGAAAATATTACCTGGAAAAAAAAAAGTCACAGAATAGATGTAAGTAATGATTTCTAGCTTTTTCATCTCAAAGATTCTTTTCTGTATTTGACAATTCAGCTTCTCTCTTTTCTTCTTCTGTGTGGACATAGCAAGACTACTAAGGGTTTCTTTTTTTCTATGAAATCTCACATCACTTTGGAACAGCTAGTGATAGATAATACCTATTTAAGTTGAACTGACCTCATATAGTCTTCATTCTCTGAAGAGGCTGGTATTAGAGTGCTATTGTCCCCAAAATAAAAAAATAGTAAGAACTTGTCCTTGGGTTTCACATTATTGAGTGATAAAGTCACTCATTTCTCCTTACTTTAAATGAGTAAATTGAGTTAGAATGAATATAGTACCAGTCATAAACACAATTGGAATGTAGCTGATATGCTGTCACTTGTCTTCGTAGTAAATTAAATACCAAATTTCACTTTTTTTTGGCCTTACTATATGAGTTAGAGTCTTTTTTTTTTTTCTGTCCCCCAGGCCTAGGGGAGAATGGTTAAAACTATTTAACTGATTTAAGGGACACAAATGGAAGAAAGGAGTTCTGCCAGCAAACACTGTCTTTGACACTTGGTAGACATACAGACTCAGATTGTTATGATAGCATAGAGAGAACAAAATATGGTAGAAGTGGCAGAAGGGAATCATACTGACTAGGTTTGATGTCCAGGTGTACCATGCCAGAGTTGTGGATGTATTTAAGTCCAAGGGAAATCTGTAGAAGGATGTCCTTGAGTTTTGGCTCTTGGAAATGATTGTGAAACTTAATGTTTTCAGATATAGCAACTTGCAAACTCCCACCTGGGAAAGAACAACAGAGAACAGCCCCACAAAATGAGAGAAAAGATATGAGTCTTACAGGTGAAAGCGCAGTAAATACAGTTGGCCTGCCATATCCTCAGGGGATTAGTTTCAGGACCCCCTGCAGCTACCAAGGCCCCAAATGCCCAAGTCCCTTATATAAAATGACATAGTACTATAGTCAATACATGCCTCATGAATGGCTTCAGTCCAACAAATAGATTACTTTGGTGTCAGTGCAAAGCACAGTATCTGCCCCATCTATACCACAGACGTGTTGGAAAAGAGAATTACGGGGTTTTCAAAGAGGAAAAGAAAAAGTACATGGCCCCATTGATTCAAGTATGTATCAGCTAACATTTTAAAAGTTTTACCTAATTCTTAACCAGAAGATTAATCAGAAGATCAATCACCTACTATTGGTGTCAACGATTAGCTCCATGTTAGTGTCAGGCTAACAGTTATAGACCATCTATAATTTTAATATAATTGAATCTAAGCCTAATTTTATTAAAAATAGATCACAAAATAAGAACATTTAATGATTGCCAACCCAAGGAAAACATAAAAGCTGCATATACACCTAAATCTTATTTCAGCTACAGTAATTGTACATCACCTGTAGACTTGATTTATTGTTGTTATGAATTAAAGGCCTGGATTCATATAACTATCTGATCTTGATTCTAAGGTATTAGAATGCCTCTCAACACTATTAATTATTGTTCATTGGCACATTCTTCAAGTTACAGGGACCTCGCTGTAACTGGCAGTTACAAAGACCATAGCTCCACTCACTGAGCTCTGAGATAGCCATGGAATTTGAGGAAATTTATATTTAAATGCATTCTGTGTAAAATCGAATTTAAAGAATTATTGTAGCATGACACATAAGTTCGAAGGTCGAGTAATTCAGCTCCTGAAAGGAACACAAAGAGGACTACAGAGTCTTCTTAGAAAAGAATTTATATGCTACATATGACTTACTAATTAGGAAGAATAAGTAAGGAAAGAGAATGTTTTGGAGCTTGTTAAAAATGAAGTCACTCCTAGACAAAGTTTATAGGTGAGGTCATGAGGTGCTGCCGACGAGGAGGAAGGCTGCATCCACCGAAGCTCTGGTTTCCCTACTAGCCTTCGTGCTGCTTAAGGGCAGGGAGCACATCTAACTCATCTCCACTTTCCCCAAGTCTAGCATGGAATAAATATTTTCTGAACTGAATGATTATCCTGACAACAGAAGGGAAAGAAAGAAAAAGTTGAGGTATATCTATACATTTAAGAGGAATAGAAGCTCTGTGCTTCCAAGCAAGACTATAATATATAGTACAGACATCTTAGGTATGTCTGCTATACATGGCGTAAACTATGAAGAGGAGGCAAAGTTTATTTCTGAAGGCTTATAAGGTTCATCTCCCTCTTCGTAGATATTCGTCTGTATGCTACTTACCATTGCAGTATTCACTCTGAATGATCATGTGGTCATCTTCTACCCATGAGGAATAGTAACGTACCACATGGGGATGATGCCCAAGCACTGCATGAGCATAAACTTCATGCAAAGCCAAATTCCTAAGAGACAGAAAAGCATTGAGGAATAAAAACATCTATCAAGATAATGTACATAAAAATGGTTTTTAAAAATATAAGGCTTTATTAGCAATGGCAGAATAGTTATTGAGCGCTCACTGCTTGCTTACTATTTTATCTCATTGAATCTTCATAATTACTTGGTAATGTACAATGGAAAGGATGAAGACTCTCAAAAGTAAGTGGCCCAAAGTCAAACTGGTAATAGTAGACTTAAAAGAGGAACCTTGGTCGGCCTGGTACCAAAGTCCATTGTTTTCTGATTTAACATAGCATATGTAAAGAAGACTCTTAAGTGGTTATGCCTCAATGGCAGATGTGCTTCAGATCTTCATTTCAATGTATCACAATTAAAACTTTTTAATGGGCTTAACAAGAAGGCCACTGTACACCACATTGTGGATGCTATAATGGGCTTTCTTTTCATTAACCCTAATGTTAACTCTAATGAGGTTAACATTAGAGTCAATGTTAACCTCAACCAATATGATACAGTCACAGGAATAGCCTTGGGGAGAGATATTCCTTGTGGAATAGAAAATCCCAACACAAATTAAGCAAAATAGAGTACTTGATGAGTCACCGTATAAAAATGAAGAACTAGCCAGTTGTGGTGGCACATGCCTGTAGTCCCAGCTACTTGGGAGGCTAAGGCAGGAGAGTCATTTGAACCCAGGAGGTGGAGGTTGCAGTGGGCCAAAATGGCACCACTGCATTCTAGCTTGGGCAATGGACCTAGACTTTGTCTCAAAAGAAGAAAAAAATGAGGAATTCTAAAACCTGTAATTTCAGATTCTGCATGTTAAGTACATCCTCACAGTTCATAAAAAGCATTGGCTGAATCTGAAAATATGTGTTTTCCTTGAACAGTTCTGGGAATGAAACAAAGCTTTGTTAATTTCCCCTTGCATGTAGTCTCTGAAACTTTACTACTGAATTCGTTATTAACATAAAGTAAAAATAAACCAGTGAGTTTACAATAACTTTCTATTTGGTAGTATTTCTGCTAAATGAAACAGACGCCCAGAAGACAATGCCATAATCTATTCATTTTTTAAAAAGTCAGAAAGTCCAACAGTAGAAAGTGAAAGCCACACACACAAAAAACCCACATGATCTAAAATGATGATGTTCTATTTTAGGAAGGAGCATCTAAGCTAGAAAACTCAGAAATGTGGGCCGGGCGCAGTGGCTCATGCCTGTAATCCCAGCACTTTGGGAGGCCGAGGCGGGTGGATCACAAGGTCAAGAGATCGAGACCATCCTGGTCAACATGGTGAAACCCCGTCTCTACTAAAAATACAAAAAATCAGCTGGGCATGGTGGCGCGTGCCTGTAATCCCAGCTA
>NW_016107575.1:2905192-2925120 GCF_001604975.1 Cebus imitator | reverse complement strand
AGCTGGGCATGGTGGCGCGTGCCTGTAATCCCAGCTACTCGGGAGGCTGAGGCAGGAGAATTGCCTGAACCCAAGAGGCAGAGGCTGCGGTGAGCCGAGATGGCGCCATTGCACTCCAGCCTGGGTAACGAGAGCGAAACTCCGTCTCTAAAAAAAAAAGAAAAGAAAACTCAGAAATGTTATGAATATGAGACAACATATAATGGAGGGCAGTTTTAAAAAATGATTTTTAGTGATAGCAGTGCTATATTTTAAAATAATTTGACAAGAAACAGCTCTCCAAATTTAAGTTTATACTTACAGTGCATTTCAAAGGTACTCACTCGCTTGATAATTCTGCCAAAGTTTTCATAGAGTGCTTTATTGCATAAACACATCCATCCAGCCTCTTAATGCACTTGTAGACTGTACCAAATTCACCAACCCCAATTTTTTCTACCTCCAAGAATTCTTTTTC
Organism: Cebus imitator; assembly: GCF_001604975.1. Lineage (NCBI taxonomy): Eukaryota > Metazoa > Chordata > Mammalia > Primates > Cebidae > Cebus > Cebus imitator. The sequence goes on along the minus strand of NW_016107575.1, from coordinate 2,924,663 downwards.
ATAGCGGGAAGCCATGTTGGTTTCTCGTAAAACACACCTCTAAAGTATTTTAATAAAAAGCAAATTAGAGTAATTCTAACATGTTGTAAGCCATAAAATTAAACAATATTATAGTCCTAAATTGCTCCAAGTTTTCAAAAAGACTTTTGAGGCAACTGCAATGAATTCTACCTGTGTCAATATTCATGGTAGCAAGAATCTCCCCAATTCATGGTAGCAAGAGTCTTTTTTGTTTTCTTTGCAATCTTCCATAAACTCTATACTGACAATTCTTATATATTTCTCAACATTCTTTTCTCTATCTGGGCCTACTGTTCTTTTCTACATGTTCCTTAGGGGACACAACTTCTCACACCCAGAGCTACTGTCCTCAGTTCAAAAAATGGCTGGGACCTGGGTGGAGCAAATTAAAAGAAATAAAAGACCCTCCTTCTTTACGTGTCTCAAAGTCTAAATGCCAACATTTCCATCTCAAGCCAAATAGACATATTTGTTTTCTGTTTCTTTTCCCAAAAACCAATCTGGAGAACTGATTTTGTCAAAATTATCAAACTGGCTAGTTCAGAATATGTGCTCAGGTCTAGCGACCACTCCCACTACTGGCCAAGTAGCAGCATCACTCATTGCCCAGTGAGTAAATAACCCCAGGCCAATCTGAACTCCCTTCAGTTTTCCCATCTGTAAGATGAAGATCATAGCAACTATTCCTCAGAGTTCTTTTAAATATTACATGATAATATACAGCATTACAAATGTTATACGTAACACATAGCTAAAGATAGTGTCAAGTACATAGTAAAGTCTCATTAAACTATCATGACCAAAAATCTCCATAAATTTATATGAATATAAATCCAAGCTGATTTAGCTCCCAAAGTCATCTTTTTGCAGTGTCCCAATCATTAATAATTTTTCTCCAACTTTATGACTTTCAAAAATCTTGGGTTTTACACTACATTTTCAAAATCAAATTCCAATCACTTTTCATCAGCAAGATCTCTAATTTTCATTACCCTTAGCCAGTCTCAAGCTCTGTTTCCTTCCTGTTTGGATTTGCTACTGCTACTAGCCCTCTTTCAACCCCTCTAGTAGTTAAGAGTTATTTTTGCAAAACGATACTATACAATCAGAGATGCCTAATTGTTTCCCATGAGAAATTCAAACTCCTGGTAAGAAAAGACCTTCTACCAGCTGCACATCCGCTACTTGACTACCCTCCCCCTAGATCCCAACGAAGCCAGTGTACCATCTGCATTTCTCCCTGACCGCTCCCTCACCCACCCTACCCCTCCTACACATGTACTCTGTTCCCCTTTCTTGATAGCATTGAAGTTATTTATTTCCTTTGTCTAAAATTATCTTAATATACTATCTCTTCCTACCAAGTCCTATTTTATCGAAGTATTTAATTCCTTATAGATTTTAAATATATACATGTAAGAGTAGGTATATTCACATGCACATATGTGCATACACATATACACAAATACACATATCTCATAGCTTCCTATTTATGTATAAATTGTTTTGAAATTTCAAAGGTTTTAACTCTTTTTGGGCAGATTCTTTTCCTTAAAGGGTTTCTAACTAAATACAAGGCTTCACACTTGAATGCTTAATAAATAGTGTTAGAGTTTCTATCTGAAATCAGGAGATGAATTATAAGTGAGGAATAAAATCGAAGGGTAAAATAATGAAGGCATAAGTCAGAAACATTTGCACGTGAAGGAATGCCCGTGCCAGTGGCCTTCTTTTCTATGATGTTTACAATAGCCAAGCGCTAACATTTTACCATATTAACCTATCTCATTTATGCAAATAAAACTTGATTCAGAAAACTTTAGAAATTTAAAGGAAAAACAAATGTTAATTTTCCACCATTCAAAAATGTTGAAATAGCAGTGGTTATAGCTCCATTTCATTCTCCCTGTGATTAATGCAACATAGATAGTTATGGTCATTCAGCATATAAAATTTTGAATCTTTTGCACACTGAACATATGCATGTTTTCAAGGTATTATAAACATCTTAATGACAATTTAACATTCCATTGACTTAAAACTGTAATTAGCTTAGCCATTTTTCTATTAGCAGGCATTTGGTCTCTCCCTTTTTTGCTGTTACAATAAACATCTCTGAGGATAATATTTACAGTATTATTTTCTTAGGTTAGATTATCAAATGAGGGATAGATCCAAGACTGTGAACATTATAAAATCAAATATTGATACATTTAAGAGCTAAAGTTTTACATATAAATCTCTGGCTCTATGCCATTTTTTTCCATTCTCTTTTTCTATTTTGAGACAAAAAAAATCTTAATTTTCCCTTCACTTCTCTACCCCATGAGTGTCGAATTTTTCTCCAGATTAAAGATAGAAGCAGAAATATTTAAAAATACTCTGAAGTAATGATTCAATAATATACATCTCAGACACTGCCTGAAAAAGTAACAACTAACTGAGAACATAGACCCTGACTAGGGTTCGGATAAATTCAGCTGCAAAGCACATTTACAAAGCAAGGGTGTGAGCTGTGGTGGGCTGGGGAGGGGAGGAGAGAAGGAGAGTAGGAGAATGAGGGGAGATGGGGAGATAGGAAAGAGAAGGCAGAAGGAGAAGGGCAGAAGGAGAGGGTAGAAGATGGGGAGAGGGTACAGGAAGAGGGAGAGGAGAGAGGGTGAGGGAGGAGAAAAGGAAGGTAGGGAAGAAGGGAGGAGGGAGGAGAGAGAGGGAGAAGGGGAAAGGAAAGAGAGAGAGAATAAGATAAACTGCCTATGTTGTGGCAGCTGGGCCAAAGAACCACACTTACCTTGGCAGGCAGCCCTCCCTTGCCTTCCTCTGGACCAGCTTCCTCACTTAGGAAAAAAAAAAAGTTTATCAATATATGATTAACATTTATTGGGCCTGAACTATGCTAGATTCTAGGGATGGAAGAGTAAATATGACAATTCATTTCTCTTTGGTTTATATGTAGAGGCAGGGATAACCAGGAAATTTCAATTCAAGAACCTAGAACAGGATAAGATAACGAGGATACCATAGACAGCACTCAATTATTTCAAGAGTAAAATGCCTTCCCAGAAGAGAAGATGTATAAGCCAAGATTCTGGGAATGAGCAGGAACTAGCTAAGGGAACAGAGCAAGGTTTTCAGCAACACCATGTGCTGAGAACTGGAGCAAGAGAGCACAGAACATATGTGAAACTGTTAAATGGGTATCATTATCCCCAGACGAGGAAACCAAGACAGAGAGAGGTTAAAGAACTCTAGGTCAAACAATTAGCAAGTGGCAGAACTAGGACTTGGAGCCAGGTCTGACACCAAAGCATTTGCTCCTCACTCCCACACCACGCTCTCCTTCCAACACCCAGCCCTCACCCGGAACCTGGCTTTGTACTCGGTTTACAGGTAGCCTACAAGTAGGGCAGAATCTGCTCTAACCCAGGATGACATCTTTTCAATTACTCTCCAATAAGCCAAGTTACCGGCAGATATCCTCTTCGCCACGCATACTTGTATTCTGGATCCTTAAGCAAGATTTCATCTAGCTCATAGATTTTTCTTTTGGAGAAACACAAGGTAGAAATGGCAAATGGAGGATGCTACATTCATGGAAATAAATTGATGCTTGGTATTTGCAATTTAGTACCACTTTGTAATATTTTATGAAGTGTTTTATAAAGCATAAAAACATAATAAGGAAAAATACTCTCTTAGAAGCACCAAATGATACTACAAAGTGTCACCACTTTCACTGCCAGGATTTCAAATTAGCTGTCTTTGTTGCTGGCTTCAGTGAGAATGTAATGATTTAGGAAGACTCCTAAAGAACTAAAACCAATAGAATTCTTAGTAGCCAAAGTAGGTGTGTGGACTTGTGCTGAAGTCCTGTTTACTTAAGGAGATGGTGTTGAGAGAACCTATTCTGGTCAAGGACTGATTAACACATGCTTATTGATTCCAAAGGAACAACTTGAGATAGCACATTAAATGCTCTGCAAAGTTTACATTGTTAGCTGTCCGTTCAAATGACTGCCCCACTTTGGAGGTGATTCCATTCTGTAAAAAAGCCTTGAAGAGACATAGTAGAGAAATGTTCCTGAGTAATATGCACAATCCTTATTTGGATGATTTCTGTCATTCAGGTGGCCTTTATGGAATAGTGCAGTGTGGCTTTCTATCCTTTAGCAGCTCTGAATGCAGTGCTTTTTCACTTCAGCCAATCTTCCATCACCCACAGAGAAGTTCAAATCCTTGCTCTATAGCTTTTATCACTAGTCACACAAAACTCAAAGCAGCAATGTACTCTTTGAAGTATGATCTACACCTTCCCCAACCGCCAGCCTCATATTAACCAGAGGAGACCCCTTGAATGCAATTCCATAGCCCATTCAACTTCCTAATGGAAGCCAGAGATCTACTGCTTATTCTGTCTTGCTCTTTTATAGAGAATGCACCTACAGTACACATCAGAATGGAAAGATGTTAGAATCTCTACAATAAAGCAGGTGAAACCAGCATTTATATTCAAGGAAGGGAGAATATGTAAGCATATAAATTTAATTCAAATAGAGTTCTTGTTCCTAATCTTACTTTAACACTTTCTTCTTACCACTTGACTGTGATAGAGCCAGTTCTCAAGTCATAAGTAACAGAGCACTTACAGATCTCCTGGAATTTTCCTCTTCCCACCAGATTGAAGGAATAATTTTCTATAGGATTCTGGAGTGAAGGGATTAATATTGACCAGAGCAAATGAGGCCATCTCATCCCTGAGGGGAGCAGGTGTGAGCTTCAAATGCTTAGGGCCTCTGGAGAGAAGCTTCCCTGTTGGAGAAATCGTCAACTGACTCAGCATGCTCTGAATGAGGACGACAAAAAACAGGTCAAACATCATTAGTAAAGAAATTCCTTATAAGTTAGTTGTTAATATTTGAACCTAAGAATGCTTTTGCTGAAGGGGCCTTAGAGATTATCTGTTTCCATGCAAACTAGTTGCATTGTAACTCTTCCTCTCATGAAAACTATAGAATCCTCGTCTCTACCTCTAGACATTCTGATTCATGAAGTCAGCACAGCAATCTGTACTTCGGTCAGCTCCAACCCCTTCCCCTGGGCAACTCCCCCGGTTATGAAAACGAATTGTAGCCCTATCTCCAGTTTTTAAAGACAAGGACATTAAGTTTAGACAAACAAAAATGACCCTATATTCTCAGAGTTTATGCTCCAACTTCCCCTCAATTATTCATCCAAATATTTGTTTGGTGCCTACTACATAGCAGATACTGGGTTAGATGTCAAGTGGTACAGAAGTGAATTCTAAATCCTAAGGAATATATAGTCCATTATTCAGCAGTTCATCAGTGTTTCAGAAATAATCACCTTATAAGGAAAAAATTTCATACACTATTTAAACATGAAAAAAGTTTTTAATTTCACTTAAAATATAGCATTAAATGAGAATGCTTCATGAAGTGGGGCAAAGGGATTGAAAATTAGTACTCTAAGCCCTTAAGATTCAGATCTTTGCAGTGGCTACAACCAGCTACCAACAAATAGGCAAATGTGCAGGACTTACCACTCCAAGTGGGATACAGTAAGAGAACATTGGCTGGGTCTGGTGGCTCACACCTATAATCTCAGCACTTTGGGAGGCAGAGGCAGGCAAATCATGAGGTCATGAGTTAGAGAGCAGCCTGGCCAATATGGCAAAGCCCCGTCTCTACTAAAAGTACAAAAATTAGCCAGGCGTGGTAGCAGGCACCTGTAATCCCAGCTACTTGGGAGGCTGAGGCAGGAGAATTGCTTGAACCCAGTGGGTGGGGCAGAGGTTGCAGTGAGCTGAGATCACACCACTTCACTCCAGCCTGGACAAAAGATCGAGATTCTTTCAAAAAACAATAACAACAACAACAAAAACCGAAACACTGGCCTAAACCTAACTGGAATGATACCAAAGGGTAAGGGAAAAGCCAAAGAATTCTGAGGCAGCAGAATGCTGACCTGATGTCAGGGGCCAGGAGAGTAGCTGTGTTAAGGATCTTCAGGAGTATGGCAGCACACACAGGGGCCATAGTATGAGCATTGCCCTGTGAGATCTTCCTAAAAGACTTCCACAGTTCTGATCATCTCTGCCCATGACATTTTAGTGTAGAAGTAGAAGCCAGATTGCATGATTCATTAAAGAATGTGAGTCTACAAAAAATTAATATTGATCAGCTGGGCGTGGTGGCTCACGCCTGTAATCCCAGCACTTTGGGAGGCCAAGGCGGGCGGATCATGAGGTCAGGAGATCGAGACCATCCTGGCCAACATGGTGAAACCACGTCTCTACTAAAAGATACAAAAATTAGCTGGGTGTGGTGGCATGTGTCTGTAGTCCCAGCTACTCGGAAGGCTGAGGTAGGAGAATTGCTTGAACCCAGGAGGTGGAGGTTGCAGTGAGCCGAGATCACGCCACTGCACTCCAGCCTGGTGCCTGGCAACACAGAGAGACTCTGTCACACACACACAAAAAAAATTAATATTGATCTACTGTAAATACTAAACAAATTATTGAATAAGCAGGAATGAAGGAAGCTGTGGAGTATACACAGTAACCTAGCCTTTTTTTAAGTGAAGAAAAATGATGTCATTGCCAGAGTCAAGTGTTTCACATGTCTTGGAGTTTTAGGGCTGCTTGAGGAATCCAGGGGGCAGACAAGCCCTTGATGACAGACACAGCTTTCCTGCATGTTTATCATGAAAACTGTGTATTGGTTCAAAATAAGCGAAATGATAATGATATTTCTCAGTTATCAATGTGATTTGGGAAATGAACCTAGAATTTTGTAATAAGTCATTCTGATAATTCATTTTTTGTAGGGCTGATTATCATATGGAAAGTAAAATGCATCTATCACATATGAAACAGTGGGGCAGCCACACCTGGAATGCTGTACATAAGATAGTTAGAGCTGCTACATCTCAAGAAAAATATAAGGGGCCTAGAAAATGTTCAGATAAAAAGTATTCATATTGGGGAAGACAATATCAGAATTTCTAGTCTGGAAATATGAGGGCCAAGAGAATTTGTGAGCTCCACTTATGATGTAGGGAAGAATATTAATTATGTTAATATAGTTGTTATTGCCAGAATAGCAGGATTATGAGTAATCCTTTCAAAATCTCAAAGAACATAGTTTAGGATAAGACATATGAAAAGAAGTTAGGCTTGGACGTAGAGCAATTTGAAAATTTATTGAAAGATCACACAGGTTGAGGGTGTAAATGTGCTCCAGAGAGGGCAAATAATTCCATATGGAATAGCTCTAGCATGGATGATTGAGGAAGGTAAGGGAAATTTGGGGGATTGCTACTTAACTTATGAAGATGGTGAGAGGAGAAGGCAACCTCTCACAAAAACACACACACAGTTATCTTGGGACAGAGAAGGATTTTAAAGGCCCAGTCAATATAATTAGTCCCCTGATGCTTGAATCTGGTATCATTTGGATGTTTGTCCCCTCTAAATCTCATGTTGAAATATAATCCCCAGTGCTGGAGGTAGGGCCTGGTAGGTGGCATTTGGATCATAGGGGTGGATTCCTTGGTGCCATCCTCATGGTAATGAACCAGTTTTCAGGTTGTTAGTTCATGCAAGACCTGGTTGTTTAAAAGAGCCTGACACTTCCTCCCTGTCTTGCTTCCACTCTCTCACTTCTCTCACCATGTAATGAGCTGCCTTGTTTCTGTTCACCTTCTGCCATGATTGTCAGCTTCCTGAGGCCCTCACCAGAAGCAGATATGGGCACTATGCTTACTGTACAGCCTGCAGAACTGTAAGCCAAATACATTTCTTTTCTTTGTAATTTATCTAGCCTCAGGTATTCCTTTACAGCAAGGCAAACAGACTAACAAATCCCTTCTGCAGTATTCCTACCAAATGGTCATCAGTGAGTGTTCTATGCTTTTAGCCACAGGGAGCTTACACCTCCCAAGCATGCTTTTCTATCTCTAGACGATTCTGCCAGGAAGGCCTTACAGTGAACTGAATTTCGCATTATTACTGGTTCAGTCCCTTGGACAAGACTGACTAAACTAATCCTCCTTTCCCATGCAGTTTGTCTTCTGCATAACAATGATCATTCGCCAAGCCTCTTTCTTCTAATGCACGCTATGTTTTCATAAAGTATGTACTTTCCCAGGCCTGGCACTGTGGCTCATGCCTGTAATCCCAGCACTTTGGGAGGCTGAGGCGGGTGCATCACAAGGTCCAGAGTTTGAGACCAGCCTGGCCAATATGGTGAAACCCTGTCTCTACTGAAAATACAAAAATTAGCCATGCATGGCGGTGGGCACCTGTAGTCCCAGCCACATGGGAGGCTGAGGTAGGAGAATTGCTTGAATACAGGAGGCAGAGGTTGCAGTGAGCTGAGATCACACCACTGCACTCCAGCCTGGGTAAGAATGAGACTCTGTCCCAAAAAAAAAAAAAAAAAAAAAAAGTATGTACTTTCCCACTTGCGTTTCAGTTTTGTTCCCAAGCCCTGTTCTCTGCCTCTCCCTTAAATCTTGGCATTATCCAAGATTTCTAACTGGGCCACTTGACTCCTTACTCTGGCACTCAGGCTATGTGAACTTATCTTCACCCATGGCTTCTACTGCTTCCTAAATGCTGTAGGTATCCAAATGTGGATCTCCAGTTTTCACTTTCTTATACCCCAGAACCAGTTATCCAACTTTTTATACCACATCGCTGCTTTTCTCCAAACCTGTATAGCCCTCAGTGCCACCTAACTTAATTCCATCTACTCAAGAAACCTCAGTCATCAGATTGCTGTTTTCCTTTTTCCCCAATTCCTCCATCAAGTCATCTCTTACTTTTTCACTGTATGTCCTAGTCCAGGCTCTTCTCTGTTCAACAGAGATGTTTTGAATACTCCTCAGCCCTTAGGCTCTCTCATGCTCCATCCCATCCTACATGCAAAGGTCATGATTTTTCCAAAAAAAATCCTTCTACTCAAAACCATGTACTGGCTCTCTCAACAATCTCAGATTAAAAATCGTGATCTAGCTTCTGCCCACCTACGCTGGCCCCATCTCTTGCACTATCTCACACACAGGCCCCTGTCACAGTGAGTAACAGGCCGTTTTTGAGGTGTAGCAGCTCCTTCCCCTCAGTAACTTAATGGATGCTTTTCACCTTTGCCTAGAATTCCCATTCCCCTCTGTGCCTGGCTAACTCCAAATGTCATTTAAGACATCTCTCAAACATTACTTTCTTTGGAAAGTCTTCCCTGATAGAGACATAGTTCCTAATTCCTTCTCCTCATGCTCAACCATTCCTCTAGCACACATGGTTTGAACTTTATTGTTTCATTTGTTTAATCTTTATTCATTTTGTGGGTTCTTTTTGAAGGCAGTAAATGTGTGTTGCCAGCAGAGGGTCTGCTAACACATCACGGTGTTCAGGTAAGCTATGAATGATGAAATGAATGTCACGTTTTCTTCCCTGTGTATTCTTACTCAAAGCCACATTCTCTCAGCCCATTCTCCCCCATATATCAAAACTGGACCAACTTTCATTGCCCTTCCTATACCTTTCTTTCTTTCCTAATCACTGCACTGAGAATCTGTCCAGAGTGTTCTGACCACACTTATCACATAGTGTCTATTGGCATAACTCCTCTCTCTCTGCTAGACTATAAGCTCTTTGATGACAGAGACTGTATTATATGCTCCTTACCTACAGGGCATTCTCAAAAAATAAATGGATGATTATTTGGTTGGTGTTGTGACCACTGAAAAACCTAGAGATAGACATTGGAGCATACTAGTTTGTCTACAATTCACAAGCTGCTTAGAATGTCCTGGTATACCTGGTACCCACACCCAGCAGGTACTAAAGAGACCCACTGATGACTACTGTGCCGCAGTCAGAATCACGGATGTTATTATGATGACCTTAAGTGCCTCAAGCTGAGCTAGCAGAAAGCAGAGCTAATACCAAGCCTAGGAATCACACACCATGGCACCAGAGTCTATTAGAGGCAACCCTGTCCTGACTGTGGCTTTAATAACATGAACGATGCAACAGGACACCAATCACAACAAGAATAAAGGAATATGCCATTAGGACTCTTGCTTATTTGCCATCCTCAGCTTATAAAGAAGTATCAACACATTTCCTCTTTGCTGACATGTAATAGAAGATCCTGTATTTCACTAGACCAAGGAGGGGAGAGGAGTTTCTTCTGGAAGGAGCAGCAGCAAACAGATATGAATGTGTTCAAACAGTGAAGGTGGGCATTCTTATATTAGAAAGTATTAGTAAATAATCACACAAAGAATAGAGCCAGTTGGCGTAATGGAAAGAACAGTAGACTAAGCCAAAAAGATCAGGTTTCTAGTCCTATCTCTAACATTGGCTGAGCTATGAGATAGTTCCTATCTTGGGCCCTTCATTTTCTCCTAGGTAAAGTGCACAGGTGGAGCTCTAAATCTCAATATTCCTCCCAGTTCCAATATTCTTTAACTAGTAACTTTTTTCTACCTAAGATTTGTTTGTGGCCAATGGCCAATAGTTACTGGCACCAATGGTTTTGAGAGGACAACTGGCAAAACATTTAATTCTGTCCATTTTCTGGTAACTTTAATCTCTTTTTCATTTTCATCAATAGATATGTAATTGAGGATATACACAGCCTGGAGGTGACTGTCATACACACATGAGTCTACTTTCTCTATCAGCTAAACTACAGGAGAGCAGAGCTTGGCGACCCGGGTCCCTTCTTCCCCACCCCTTACTTACTTTGGGAGTAGAGGGGCTGTCACTGGGTGGCAGCTTGCTCCTGCTGTCTGGTTGGGCTGGTGTCTCAGGACATGTGAGAGGGTGTGACACTGGAGTCCTAAGAATCTGATCTGGACTTTCTTTGTCTTTTTCCCACGATGTGTTGAGCTCATGCACATTACTAAGGGGAGTCCGAGGTGGTGTATGCTTCGCCTCTGAATCCTGCACTTCACTGTTCTCTAGGGTTTGGCTCAAAGCCTCCCTGCTTTCTTGTGCTTTCTTCTGCCCTTCAGTCTCAGTCTCCTCCTCACAATAGGAAAAGTTTAATTTCTGTCTTGGTTCTTTGTTAGTATCTTTGTCACCCATCTCAGCCAAAGAACTTTACAACACAGGCAAAAAGCTCTATCAGAAGGGAACACTGTGAACCTACATAAGTTAGGAGGAGAAAATAATTTAACCTGCAGGTTTCGCAACGGTAGCCTGAATTTCCCTCTACCAACTAACGGCTACAAGACGCAGTGTTAATTTTCTCCCTTAAGTACCACAAAGCTTTAAGACCTCAGCTTATCCTGATTTCCATTCTGATTAAAGAAAGCTCCAGTGACTCTCAGATCAACTAAATCCAGTTCATGTATAGAACTCTTCTGGATATGACACATAGTGAATCCATGTGCTACCAAATACTAGTGAGAAAATTGGATTTCTTTAATTTAGCATGGCTTTAAAAATACCCATTAGCCAATCTGGGAATGAGTTCATTATTGAAAAGAAAATATTTTCACTCTTTACACCTGCCATTTATAAAGATCACCCTCTCCTTCCTTTTCCTCCCCACCCACCCAATGGCTAACAGCAGGTAATTCCAATTACAATTTAGCATCACCTGGCTATCATAATGATCCTTAAACAGCCTCTAACATATCTTGACTGGAGTTTATATCCCTGATAGAGACACAGCTTAGCTCCGTGCCAAACACACCTGCCCTAATTCAGGCATCTCCCTCCTGCAGCTGTTAGCTGTTAGCAGTTAAAGTTTCTAGGGAATTCAACAAAAATTTAAACTGACAAAAGAAAGGCTAGAAAGATCAGCAACACATAGAAACAGATATTGATCACTGGAAAATGGCAATGGCTTTTGCCAAAAATGCCTTATTTTGTAAAATGCTTTTTAATATCTTTAATACACATTATTTAATTTCTTTCTCAGAGAAGCCCCCATGAGAAGGATGAAAAACTCCTTGAAGAAAAAAACAACTATTATATAATCCAGCTATCCCTCTTCTCTTCCAGTTATATAGCCAAAGGCAATAAAATCACTATCTCAAAAAATAAATTCCCCCATGTTTATTGCAGCATTATTCACAGCAGCCAACATATGGAAACCACCTAAATATCTATGGACAGGTGAATAAAGAAAATGTGGTGGACACACACACACACACACACACTAGAGTATTATTCAGCCATAAAAAAGGAAATCCTGCCATTTGTGACAACATGGATAAACCTGCGAACATTACATTAAGTAAAATAAGCCAGGCACAGAAAGACAGATACATGATCTTACTTATATGTGGAATCTAAAACATTTGAACTCCTAGAGGGAGGGAGTAAAATGGTGGTTACCAGGATCTGGAAAGGCAGGGGAAATGGGGAGATGCTGATCAAAGGGTACACACTTTCAGATATTAAAAGAACAATTCTGGGTGGGCATAGGTGTGTTAATTTTTTGGTAATCATTACACACTGTATAGGTATATCAAAGGAAAAAGGAAAAAAGCCTCACTGATATTACATTCTAGGAGAAAACTATGTGAGAGGCAGTCCCTGACAAAGGAAAATGATACACTCGTGCCCCTGAGGAGGCTTCAGAAGGACCGCAAATGAGTAATTGTTTACATGATAAACATGGGCCCAAAGAGAGACAGGAACCAAGGCAGTTTGATGAGTCTGAAACAAATGTTACTTCCCTTCTCTTCATAGTGTTTACTACCTGTCACCCCTCTTCCATTTCCCTCTCTTCACAGATCTCTCCACCACTTTCTCCTAATTCCTTCCCCTTTCCCAACCAGAACTCCCGAAGAGGGTAGCTAACTGGGGAGACTTGAAAGTGTTTTTTCAGCTCAAAGCCTTCTCATGCTCCAGCCCTTTGTAGGTGGGCACACCAATTCGTCCTTCCTTGGCCCTTCCCTACACCCTCCCACCCACACAAACTGTCCCAGATAATTCAACAGGGGGTAAAATATTGCTCACAAAATGCAGTAACTCACTGCCCACCTTTGTCAGAGATTCAGAAACCAATAAAAACAGAATCATCAAAGAAAAACGAGAATTCGCAGGTTACCAGTAATGCAATTATTATCAACTGGGATTCTCAGCCTAGGAATATTATGTTTACAAACCAGCAAGCCAGGTGATAGGATTTCTTTTCTACAGCCTTGATGTTGATCAATTTCCTCTCGCATTCCATGGTTTTCATTCCCGCCTCTCCAGGCTAGCTAGAGGCTGGCTTTGCTCTCAGTAAAACGGGACTGACTGGAAACACTGGCTATATTGCTGTACTGGAGGCAGGGTACAGGGGCTGGTCTATTGGGTATTACCCAAGTTGACCAGGTGTTTTTTTTTTTTCCCTGCTGCCTTTTCTCTCTCCCTTGCTATAGTTGGTGATTACCCTTATTTATGACTACATTGTTTGCCTAGGGAGGCAGCTATGCCATTGCAATGGTTTAGATCTCACGTTATCAGCAGTGATACTGTTGGAAACTTGCACGATTCACCTTTTCATGTATCCTCACTTAGAAGGTAATGACTGTGGCTAAGCTTTCAGAATAAGAAATGTGTAACAAGTACAAAAAAGATATCCCAAATTTGGACAACTAAATAATAAGAATTGCATAGTTGCTGATCTTGATGACCCAAGGGAATCCCTAGAGGTGCTACTATGGCCTCTGGCCCATGACCTCACTATTTTTTTGGTCATGTTGTAGCCTTTTCTTCATTCTTAGCCTCTTTCCATTGTGAAACATTTCATCTTTGCTTCAGTGAATGTTCATCCCACAGGCATCCATCCCAGGCATAAAGCTTCAGGTTATAGTTGAGATGATGTGTTAAAAGGGGGACCCATGTTATCTATGGCAATAAGAGGAAAAGGAAAGGTTTTCCCCTTAATGCCTGACACATAGTAGGTGTTCAATAAATTGGTTTTGGATGACTTGGGGAAATAAATTAATATATTTCAATCATGTTTAAAATACGCCATATTTGACTTTAAAAAAAAAAGTTGGAATTTTTTTTTCAATATGTCAGGAGTTGCTGCACAGGGGGAAAGCAAAGTTCCTAGGAGTAAGATATGCAAGAAGGAAGCCCACCTTGCATCTCAGATTGAGTTCCCTAGACTATGTGCTTGAGGGGAATTCTCCCCTTGCAGACGCACTGCTGAGTGATAAGGGAGCGCCTGGACTCCACTCTGACCAGACCTTGGTTCTGAGGCCTATGAAATGGGAAGAATAGAAGCAAGAAAATCTATCTATTCAAATCTGCAAGAGGAGGAAACTTCTATTCACCTTCCTGGATCAACTGTTCCTTTGTAAAAGTAAAGCTAACGCTGTGGAAAATGAGCTATGCGAGAGTCTGTGCTCCAGGGAAGAACAAGCTGGCCTAATCATCCCCTCAGTCAGGACAGCGAATTGTTAAAAAATAAAAAAACAAACAAACAAAAAAAACACTTAAACAGGCCTAAGTAAAGGTCCAGTACATTATTTATTTAAGATTGAAGGGCCGGGGGCAGTGGCTCACGCCTGTAATCCCAGCACTTTGGGAGGCCGAGGCGGGTGGATCACGAGGTCAAGAGATCAAGACCATCCTGGTCAACATGGTGAAACCCCGTCTCTACTAAACATACAAAATTAGCCAGGTGTGGTGGTGCATGCCTGTAATCCCAGCTACTTGGGAGGCTGAGGCAGGAGAATTGCCTGAACCCAGGAGGCGGAGGTTGCGGTGAGCCGAGGTTGCTGTGAGATCGCGCCACTGCACTCCAGCCTGGGTAGCAAGAGTGAAACTCCGTCTCAATAAATGCAAATCAAAACTACATTGAGATACCATCTCACGCCAGTTAGAATGGCGATCATTAAAAAATCTGGAGACAACAGATGCTAGAGAGGATGTGGAGAAATAGGAACACTTTTACACTGTTGGTGGGAGTGTAAATTAGTTCAACCATTGTGGAAGACAGTGTGGCGATTCCTCAAGGACCTAGAAATAGAAATTCCATTTGACCCAGCAATCCCATTACTGGGTATATATCCAAAGGATTACAAATCGTTCTACTATAAGGACACGTGCACACGAATGTTCATTGCAGCACTGTTTACAATAGCAAAGACCTGGAACCAACCCAAATGCCCATCGACGATAGACTGGATAGGGAAAATGTGGCACATATACACCATGGAATATTATGCAGCCATCAAAAACGATGAGTTTGGGTCCTTTGTAGGGACATGGATGAACCTGGAAACCATCATTCTCAGCAAACTGACAGAAGAGCAGATCGAACACCGCATGTTCTCACTCATAGGCGGGTGTTGAACAATGAGAACACATGGACACAGGGAGGGGAGCACTACACACTGGGGTCAGTTGGGGGGAGATAGGGGAGGGAGGGTGGGGGTGGGAAGCTGGGGAGAGATAGCAAGGGGAGAAATGCCAGATGTAGGTGATGGGGAGGAAGGCAGCAAATCACACTGCCATGTGTGTTCCTATGCAACAATTTTGCATGTTCTTCACATGTACCCCAAAACCTAAAATGCAATAAAATAAATAAATGGGAAAAAAAGGTTGAATTAGGACTGAGTTATCCTGGGCTGCTTATTTTAGTTATTACCGGTAAGTAAAGGCTAGCAATTCTGGCACAATATCACAATTATACTGTATTATTTAGGAAATAATGACAAGAAAAAGTCTGCATGTGTTCAGTGCAGATGCAACCTTCCTAGACCTAGCTACATGTACATGTTGTTAAAACTTGCGCTTTGAATGAAGAGACTCCCAAACAGGCTTTGTGTGAGCAACATGGCTGTTTATTCACCCGGGTATAGATGGGCTGAGGCCAAAAAGTGCATCAGTGAAGGGCGGTGGGATAGCAGTTGGTTTTATAGGTTTGGGGTGGGCAGTGGAAAGTTACAGAGTGAGATCAGTTACAGTGGTGGGGGTAGGGGCAAGGAGTATATATTACCATAAGTTCAGCTACAATGTCGTGTAGGGTAAGAGTAGTTAAGATGGCAGGGTGGGGTAAGGAGTATTCACATTATCATAATAACAGTTAAGATGGGGGGGGTGTCAGCAACAATGTAACATTACTACCCATGCTGAACCTGTGAATATGGAGGGCCGACTGTACTATTATATTTGTGTGCCATTCAGAATAAAACAATGAGAAGTTTAATAGGGATACCATGAATAAGCTGTGACAAGTAAACCTCCCACATGGAGAAACAAGCAAGAAAATGTGCTCGTCTCAACTGGGTCTGGGTGAAAGAAGAAAAATCTTGCCCAAGAATGTGAACTACAAGTCAGTATTGAAGCTAGGTTGCATGGTTCAATGAACCTCCGTGGAGAATTTATTCAAAGCAGTCTCCGGTTGGTGGTACCTCCAGATGGCTAACAAAAGCAAGTCAAAATCTCCTCTGTGAGACCTAGACCTCAGTGAGGACCAGCAGCAATCGTGAGTCACTATGGCAACATTAAAAACCAAAAATTTTTGCATCCTAGAATTGATGAAATAGGATCAGCAAAATCTTAACAGTGGCCAACTCAGTAGTGATATTATAGATCAAAGGTATTTTTCTGTATTTGATGTAACAGACATATTTAGTATTTAGAAAAGTAAAATCAATTTTCAGTTTTACACATATGGTATCCTAGGTGAACTCATTTTGAAATATTACATCAGACTAGGGTCCCTGAACATGATTGTCCCTTCCTCTCTTCTTTTCATCCACATTTGTTCCCCAGCAGAGCTGTTCTAATACCTAAATTCAATTCGTTCCCTCCCTATCATCTTGTGAAATTCAGTTATCAAAGAAGAGATAACTCTGATGGTCAGGTACAATACCTCCATCAGACTGTGAATGCATGTGTTAAGAGGGATGTTATCACTGTCATTTAACATTTTTGAACACCTACTATGTATAAGATATTAGATAAATCCTGACAAGAGGGCATTGCACAGAATTGTAAGTCTCTACTTTCATTCATATATTTAATTGACAACTATTTGTTGGGCACCTATTAATGCAAAGCACTAGGAATTTAAAGATACACATTGTGGCTGATGAGCCAGGAGAAGGCCATAGGCTTAGGGGTTGGAAATTTTGCTCTTCTGTTTATACGGAAAGCTGATTGGGAGGGGAATTATGAATCTATTTCCTGGTATATACATAGCTTGAGGGTATTAAGTCCAGGAGGTGCTGTGGGGTGGGGGCTGTGGAAGATGGCTACAAAAGATCAGGACAAGGAAGTCCCTCCAGGGAGAAAGAAAGTCCATCAGCCCTAAAGCTAATGGCTTTGGAAATTGCTTTTTCTCTGTGAACCTCCACTTTATATTTAAAAACAAAATTTCAAATGTCTCAACCTGAGAAGCTTTGGCTATGTCCTGGTCTTCTGAAGTGGTGGGCTTTGGAATCTGGCCTGGAGTATTTCAGATATAGCCTACTCTGGTGCACCCTTGAATGAGCCACATAATGAATGTCCTGGCCCTAGTGTTTTTTTCTGGACCATGCCTGGGGCTCCTCATCTATTTCAGTGACTGTCTACATATTCCAGGGAATGAGTGTTGAATGGTTACTTACTTGCCCTTGTAAGGTTGGGGAGAGGCTGAACTAAATATGTAAAAAATGAAAGCAGACCCTGTTCTTTGGGGTAAAATGCTGCATAAGTACATTCTTTATTGTTATATCACAGATTTTAGAATAGAAGTGGCAGTCTAGGGCAGTCATTCATTATCTCCTTAGGGATAGGGGTTAAGTCACATTGTCATTGCATTGCTGGGGTGTGGGACACAGATGTTCATAAACATCCCCTGGAGTGACTCCCAACACAACTCTGCTGAGTCCTTTTGAGAACGGGGAAATCGTGGGGCCTTCCTGAACCCTGGATGAATTGTGGACCTCTTCCTCTTGCCACCTCCTTCTTTAGTACTATTTTAATAGCTATTACTATTTTTATACACATCTCCTCTGAAAGAGTTACTTTAGCTGCTAGATTTACCTCATGGATTGAGGCATTTAAAATTTTTTAAAAATATAAAATGGGAGTTCATAGAAAATCCCTAATCAATTTCCAAAGCCATCAGCTTTAGGGCTTTTTCTCCCCTGAGCAACTTCCTTTTCCTGATCTTATGAGGGAATATCCCTCACCCCACAAACGCTCCAGTACCTCCTAATACCCTTATGCTGTATATATGCCAGGAAATAAACTAATAATCTCCACCTCAATCAGTTTGTAACATAAAGGGAAGTGCAAAATTCCGAAACCCTAACCCTGTGGCCCTTTTCAGTGTTCATTGATGTGTCTATTGCAGACACCTGGGTAGCCAGGCCGCCTCTGCCTCACTCCTCTGCTTGTAAGCAGCTTCTGCCACACATCCAGGATTATGTAATGCATATCTGTCACGGTCCGCAGGACCAGGGGACTTATAAAATAATGGTGACATAAAAACTCACACTGGTAGCTACACCATGGAGCCCTAGGTGAGAAGGCGCCTCCACCCGCACTCAGGTGCACGGGGCGCGGGGAAGAGCGTTCCGCCCGCACGCGTCCCACGCGCGGACGTGCACTCGGACGCCTCCGAACAGGCTCGCGATTCCCGAAGCCGGTTCCGCGGCGCCTGCTCCAGCTCAGTGGGAAAGGCGCCTCCGCGGCGGGGCCCCGGGCAGCGCGAGACCCGGCGGGGGGCGGCGGCGGAGGCGGCGCGGCCCGGCGAGGGGGGTTCCCGCAGACCGCCCGCCCCGCCCCTCGCGCCCGCGGCTCCGCCTCGCCTCGCCATGGTGGAGCAGGGAGACGCGGCGCCGCTGCTGCGCTGGGCCGAGGGCCCCGCCGTCTCTCTGCCGCAGGCCCCGGAGCCGCAGGCTGGAGGCTGGGGCCGGGGCCGGGGCGGCGGCGGGGGCGCTCGGCCGACCGCGGAGCCTCCCCGGAGGCGGGAGCCCGAGGAGCCGGCTGCCTCGGAGGTGCTGCTGCAGCCCGGGCGCCTGGAGCTGGGCGACGTGGAGGAGGACCAGGTGGTGGCCGTGTTCGTGGTCACCTTCGACCCCCGCTCGGGTGAGGGCCGCGCTGGGGCGGGGGGCGCGAGGGCCGGGATGCCCCCGGGCTTTGGGGGCGCGGGGGAGGGGCTCGCTGCGCGCGCACCTGCCCTCCCGGCCCCGCACCCGCGCGGGTCCCGGGCTCCCCGGCTCCAGGAAGGGCAGGGGGCGGCGCGTCCCCATCTCCCTCCCTTGGGGCGCAGCTGGGTGCGGGAGCGCGGCCTCTCGGAGCGGCACCGAGCGCTTTGTTCCAGCCCCGCCGACCCCCGCTCCTCTCCTCTGAGTCCTGGCCGCACAGTGGTGTTTGCACTTCTCCAGTGACAGGGGATCCGGTTTGTGGCCACGTTGACTTTTGTTTTCTTATCTTCGGGGCGAGAAGGTTTTTCACGTTGAGGGGAGG
>NW_016107575.1:2893840-2903932 GCF_001604975.1 Cebus imitator | reverse complement strand
CGCCCAGGCTGGTGTGCAGTGTGGTGGTCTCAGCTCACTGCAACCTCCACCTCCCAGGTTCAATCAATTCTGTCTTAGGCTCCTGAGTAGCTGAGATTACAGGCTCCCACTACCACGCCTGGCTAATTTTTTTGTTTTTGTTTTTTGGTAGAGGCAGGGGTTTCACCATCTTGGCCAGGCCAGTCTTCAACTCCTGATCTCGTGATCTACCAGCCTCGACTTCCCAAAGTGCTGGTATTACAGGTGTGAGCCACCGCACCCGGCCTCTTTTCTCTCTTTTTTTTTTTTTTAAAGTGTTCGTCTTTCTAGTATACTATGCTGCCTGAACCCCTGCTTTCTGGCTTCTGATCCTTCCTTATCCGGGGATGTGGGAGGAAGAGAGAGCGCAGGAGTGCTAGCAGTGTGAGAGGGAGTGCTTGTAACTTTTTTTTTTTTTTTTTTGGTGGAGGGAAAGCAGTCCTTTCCTGCCCATAAACGTGTTTGTCTCTTTTGTCATCTATCCTAGTCCTAAATGGCACTTTGCATCCTGAGAGACCTTGTAGCATAAAATTCTCTGATAGACCTTGTAGCATGTAATTTTATTTTATATGCATCTTAAAAGTAGGATATGTAATGAATGAATGCTACTGAGCTTCCCAGGGCCTCAAGGGTTAGCACTAGGACAGGGCCCTCAGAATGCCTGATGTACGTACCCCTTGTGTGATGGTTCCCGTGGAGTGAGGCCCACAGTGAGCCGGAGGCATCACTGGTCCAGCACCTTCCCCTCTCTACTGCTGAGGCAGATCTGCTGTTTGTTCCTATTTAATATTGGCCCACCCAGACTTGTGCCCCTCCTTTGCCTGTGTTGCCAAAAGCAGTAAAGTGAATATTGACTTCTTTACCAAAATTGGGGCATATTGTAGAAGTTCTTACCTAGGTGTGATTTTTCTGCAGTTTATTTTCTCTCGCTGGCCTGCCTGCTTAGCAGCTTCCCCATGTCTTTCCCACCTGTCCTCAGTTTCCACTCCTGGAAGATCCTTCCTCCCCACCCCATGCCCACCCCAACCCTCCCACCACCTCCCCATCACTTACTGCCCAGGCCATGGCATTTTGTGCATTTTCCCACATCATGTGGGTAACTGTTGGCCTGTGTCCAAATCAGTGTGTGCATGAGAGAGGGAGAGTGTCAATGAGGGAGGAGAGAGTTCATAGCTGTGGTACATGTAAGAGGGAAAAGGAGAGGAGTGGATTCGTGTTAGAAGGGGTGTGTGTGTGTGTGTGTGTGTATGTATGTGAGCGGGCATGTATGCAGTGATTCTCTGACTAAGGCGTGCGAATACGAGAGTAATCCTTTTGCACCTTTAGATACAAGTTTTGGAAAGCTGGGTTGGGCATCTGTAGGAAGAATCAGAGAAAGTTAGAGTCTTAAAGCTTATTTCCATCAGACTCATGAATTGAAAATTATGGTTGCTGAGTCTACAAATGACTTAAGAACCAGGGTCTTCAGGTTCAAAGTGAGGCTTACACATACACTCAGTCTTTATCTGGAGCAGGGAGCCCTAGGATGGTGGTGCTGATCATCTGAGCCACAAAGCTGCTATTGAAACCAGCGCCAGATGCTACTCTGCAAGCTGGGTGGAAGACGTTGGCAGTTTCATTTTGTTCATCCTCATGATTTAGAGCCTTGGTTTTAATTTTACTTTTGTTATTTGGGTTTCTAGTACAGTTTTCCTTGTCTGCTTGAAGGAAAGGATGTTGTCACACTTGGGGAACACCCCTCCCCCAGGATGGTGGCAAGAGCGGTATCACTGTGTGACTGAGGACTTGTGTGTGGGCAGGATGGAGGCCGATGAAGCTTTGGACATACAATGTCTGGACATCTGTGCATCTGCCTCATTAGACTGTTTATGATATTCACTTTACACTGCTGCACTTAGAGTTTTATTGTGGATGTCTGGGAGAAATTCCTGTGCTCTGTTTGTATTGGGGCAGCTTGCAAGAAGAGGGGTGGGGTGAGGGGCAGATCACCTGCTAAAGTTTTCAAGATCTTTCTCCTTTTCTTCTTGGGAATGAATTTCTACCTGTGCTTCCCTCAGCCTCTAGCCAGTGCTGAAATTACATCTAAACACCTATTTCATTTACTGTACCTAAGTGCTTCTATGTTTATGTCAAATGGGTGTATTTAAAAATCACACTAATTTTAATCTCTGTAGATTCCCTGTTTGGTACATGAAATATAAGCATTTTTAAAAAAAACAATAGGGACGATGGATACCCAGTGAGATTAGGGCAAGGTCTGGTGTCTGAGGCACAACTTGGAGCGCTGCCCGGGTCATCTGACTCGTGGCAAATAATAAATAGCTCCAGCAATGGGTGGGAAAGTGACAAAGTAAAATGCAAATGGAAAATTTGGAGGACAATTTTAAGATGCAAGGAGCAATCCTAAGAATGGACAGCTCAAATGCAGGCAAAGACAAAGCCAGTTCTAATATCCGGCAAGAAAGTCTCACAGGAGGAGAAACTCTGTCATGTCACCATCCTTCCCCTGTATTTCCACCAGATGCCAGTGGAATACAATTGTGGTTAATTTGCTTTAATCCCACCCTGGAAGAATCTTTCCCAGGCTGTTGGTGATTCACCTGCTTGTGGTTTTCAGGGAGAAGTCAGTTTGTGGCCATCTGCTATAAAGTCAGTTTCTCTTGGAAATTGAGGAGGGGAATATAAGAATGGTAACTAATACCCACCACCTTCTGAGTGCCTGCTGTGTGCCAAGGACTGGGCCAGGTGTTTCAACCAGCTGCCTCTGATCCTCCCAACAGGCTTCACCATAATCATGAGAAAAACAGGTGCACAGAGCCATTAAGTTGTTCAACGTCAGGGCCAGAACCCAAGTCTACCTGCGCCAGTGCCTGCACCTCTTACCCGTACCACACCACCATCCAGTGGAGAGTGATATGGGATCTGTGAAATGGAAGGTCTTTCTTTGTAAAGTGAATGCATTGGAATTCAGTCATGGATTGAAAGGTAGCTGACTTTAAATAACCAGGATTAGCTTCTTCCTGACTCAGGATTCTTTATCTAGATGCTTTTCTCTTTGCTTTGGATGTGCCCTCAACCTAGGTGGTTTTAAGCCTGTTTCAAACCATGTAAGACCCAAAGTCAACTCACATGGGTTATTTACTTTTCTGGTGTTGGGGTCTGAACCAAATACTCTTTGGAGGAGGTTTCCATCTGTGGGATCTGGTGGCCCCTTCAGGCGGTTACATAAAGGGAATGTGGTGTTGGGACCTAGAATACTCTTGGATTCATGCCTTCATTCCTGAAACGATTTGTTTTGACTTCCTGATTAGACTCAGGGCATATGTATACACGGATGGGAAGATGCTCATGGAAAGAGTAAAACCCCAGGCATGTGCTGGGGCAGAGTTGCACTCCTGAGGTCAGGGGAGCTGGAAGAGCATCTCCAGCTGAGGCAGTCTCTGCTTAGGAAATGAAGAGCTCAAGAGGAAGTTCTTGCTCCAGAGTCACCTCACAGAGGAGGAAGAAAATTTCACATATTTCCTATTAAAAAGAAATTGTTTTGGTTCAACATCATAGCTTTCTCTATTTTAAATATTTGGAGGTGAACTTTCTAGCAGGCAGCAGTCATAGCAGTTAATGTCCATTCTCCCTAGGAAATAGTGATGAATTTTAAGACATCTGGGGGTTTGGTCATTTCTCATTTAAACAGAACTAGTTTTGGAAGACAGAGGCAGTAGTCAGCATAGATAGGACAGCCTGTATCTGGCCTAGCCCATGGGCTTATAAAACCCCAGCTGTGGGAGGCCCTGGTGCACAGAGCTGTCAGGCTGACCTTCAGAGCTGTGGAGTGGCAGGGTTCAGACTATCTGTACACCCTCATCAGCACTGGCGTCTGGCCTTCCCAGGGTAACCAAGCTGCCAGCTTCATAGTCTGTTAGTCCAAGTTCCTTTAAATGCAGACGTATTTGCCTTTGCATGAGCTCAGCACCTGGCAGGCGACTGTGCTACCAAGTTATGCTCCACCAATATTTGTTGAATGACCGGCTGAATGTACACAATGCAGATCGCCGCATTTGTGCCTCCCGTGGTGGTGTGAATCCCTCCTCAGAAGCTGTCTTTGCAGTAGAGGCTAGGAAGTGCCTATAGGTACTTGTAATAGGCCCAAGGCATGGCCCAAGGTGAGAAAGGACACAGAGATGGAGGGGAGAAAGTTAGGGGAGAAAAAGGCACTTGTCAAGGGCGACTCCTCTCTCTGATGGACTAGCCATGAAATGACCCTTTTTGTTGAATCTTCTCAGCTCCCTAGCTGAGTTTTTAATACGGTGAGGACGTTCGGAAAACCTAACAAGCTTGGAGTGTGAAGACTGAGCCTGGGATAAGTAGCATTCAGGATGAGGGTTTTTTTTTTTTTTCTGGTATTAAAGGGCATCCCATAAGGATTACTAATTATGCAAAATCACTTTCCATTAAGCCTCTACAAGTTCCATATGTAGGCTGGTTTTCATTTGTAATGTAGGATAGCGTCAAGCCCTGATAGCCCTTCACTCCCTATTATCTGTGGTACATTGCCTCAATTATTTTTGGCTTTTGCAAAGTTCCTTATGCTTGCCTTATGTGTTTTCACATTTCTATTATTTCAGTTACTTTGCCCAGTTCTCATGTTGAAATGTTATGAAAAGTTATAATAGTACAGTGAAAACCTGTCTGTCTTTCACTTAGAGACCCCGTTTATTGACATTTTGCACCATTTGCTTTATTCACAAATTTTTCTCCTGTTTTATCTTTTAGAAGTTTTATAATTCTGCATTTTACATTTTGGTTTACTGTCCATATTTTTAAAAATTACTGTTATTTTAGAGACAGGGTCTCACTCTGTTAACCGGGTTAGTATGCAGTGGAGTGAGCATAGCCTCTTGCAGCTTTGAACTCCTGGGCTCAAGTGATCCTCCTGCCCCAGCCTCCCAAGTAGCTAGGACTACAGGCACACACCACCATGCCTGGCTAATTTTTTTTATTTTTTTGTAGAGACAAGGTCTTGCTATGTTACTTAGGCTAGCTACTATCCATATTGAATACATTTCTGTGAAAGGGGTATAGCAGGTGTCTACTTTCATTCTTTCGCATGTAGATGTCCACTGGTTTCAGCACCATTTATTGTAAAGACTATCTTTTCTCCGTTGCCTTTGTTCCTTTGGTAAAGATTACTTGATTAATTTCTGTCGAACTGTTTCAAGGCTCTCTATTCTGTTCCATTAGTCTATTTGTCTGATATTTCACCAATATGTACTCTCTTGATTAATTTTATAGTAAGTCTCGAAGTTGGGTGCACTGTTTGTCTTCTAATTTTATTGTTCTTCAGTAGTATTATGTTGGCTATTTTAGGTCTTTTACCTTTCCATGTGAGCTTTGGAATTAACTTGTCAATATCCACAAAATAATTTGCTGGGATTTTGATTGGGATTGCATTGAGTCTGTTGCATAGAATGTGAATGTGAAATTCCCTGTGCTCAAATTGCTGTCAAGTACATCTGTTGCATTGACACAAATCCAGTAAGTGACAGAAGTGGAACTGACTATATACAGATATGGATATGCCTTTTTTTTCCTGAACCATTTGAAAGTAAGTCACAGATATGATAATATGTCACTCCTAAGTGTTTGAGGATAAACCTTCTAAGAATAAGAACATTTTCCTACATAGCTATATATTATTACTATTTGTAAGGTAATTAACACTAATTTATCATTTTTTTTAACACATGCATTTCCTTAATCTGGTTTTTAAAAAATACCCATTCTGTCCTGTATAAGGCATGATATTATGTTAAGATGTGAAGACAAGCAAAATTCCCACCTTGTAAAAGTTCACAGACTCCTGGGGAGACAGACATCGAAGACATGATTATGATAGGTAGAGATAAGGGCCATAGTAGCTATACCTACTTTCCTTTCATTCAAGGAGAGTGTCAGCAGGAATGTGCTTCCCATGGGATAAAGATGCCTCTCCCCAAAGTGGTGTTCTGGAGCCTGTGCCCTGTTCCTGATTTGCCAGCCACTGATGAACCTTTCCAGATGGGCTCGTGCCTACCTAGAAGTGAAGGATGTAACTAACAGTATGTCATTCGCGCTCTCTGTTTCTTTCTGTTTCTGTGCGGTTGGAATTTGCCAGGCACAGAGGAGCAAGGAAGAGGGTTTGAGAGCCAGGCTAAGGAATAGGGACTTTATCTTCTAGGTCAGCTGTACTAAGTAGGACGTGGGTTGGACATGAACACCAGAGAGCCAAATCAACAGTGGTGTAATCAAGATAGGAGTTTATTTCTTTTTCATGTGCCAGTCAGGTAATAGCAGCCTAGAGCTAGAACACTGGCTCAGATCTCCAGGGTCATCCAGGGACCTAGGCCCACGTCGGCCTATGGCTTCAGCATCCCCTCTGTGATACGTCACCACATCCACATTCCATGCTGCAGGGTGGAGAAAGGGTAGAGTGCTCCTTGCCTTTCAGGCACATTCTGGAAGCAGTGCCCTTCACTTCTGTCCACATGACACTAACCAGAATTTACTCATGAAGATACTGAGAAACATAGCCTTCATTTGGAAGGCCATGCACCAAACTAAACCCAGCAGGTTCTGGTTCATATAAGAAGGGAAGAGTGGATTCTGAAGGACAGCTTGCGTACCTGACATATCTCTATTTCTTTTTAAAAAAGAAATATTGGTATAGATCTTTTTTAAAAAAAAAATAGGTCTATATCTTCTTTATATTTATCTTCTATAAAATTAGTCTCTTAAGATGCTCCTTTAAAAATGATTTAAGATATTCCTTTAAAAAAGATAACTTGGGGAAACATTAAGCACTGAATTGATCTCATAGAGATTCACAATGCGGAGTGGCATATTAAAGGCTCTGAGAAGTTCTGCAGTAAAGGAATGTGTCTAGCTTTGTTTAAACTAAGTTAATTTGGCCAAAAAAAACCACACATTTCACAAAATTTTGTTTTCTTGTTTGCAGAAGCGCTCTTAGCATGAGCTTGGGAAATACTACTTTGGGAATCATTAAAAGTTCCTTAGTATGCCGTGATGCAAACATTTTTAAAGCAATTCTGTTCCTAGAAAAGTAGCCAGTAGAAATGTGCATACTGTGTTAGAGTTCAATCAGAGAAACAGAAAAACTAGGAGATATATAAAGGAATTTCTTACAGGGATTTGATTTTATGCAACTGTGGGAGCTGTTAGACAATCTATATAAGGCTGTTGTCTTTGTGTGATGTTGGAGCTTGAAGTCTTCTGGGCAGATGGTTATGAAGGAAGAGAGTAAATTTGTGAAGAGGAAGAGGTGGAAGAGGAAGAATACGAAGCTGTAACTTATGAGGTTAGATGGGGACTTGGCTCAGGCTGTTACTGTCTCCAGCTTTGAATATGTGGGTGTCCTAAGGAGAAGCTGAGGCCCTTGATTATGGAACTAAGCACATACCTGGCTTAGGAGTCAGAGAAGCTGAAGGAGGATCAAGGGATGATGGCTCCAGCATCACCAGGACTGGCTGCTGCCCCTCACCACTGTGGTAAGCTTGCAGAGAAGCAACTATGCAGTGGCTCTTCTGCACCGACCTTACAAACATAACATGGCTGCTGATTCACTTCTAAATCTCAGCTGGAAACATACAAGGAAGGGAATTCTGAGGAGGATAGTTCAGCCCGCCCAGGTTAGTGCGTTACAAAGCCACTGTATGCTATTTCAGCAGATGGCAAATACAGGATGGTTTACAGCAGTGCTAGTTGCTATAACTTCAAATTGGAAGTAACTTAAATGTACATCAGTTAAGCAGGTAAACTGCTACATGCATATGATAAAGTAATAGATGAACAAACTATTGCTACACATAGTAGCATGGATGACATAAAAGATGTAAGAGAATACAAGCTATGATTACATTTGCAGAAACTCAGAAGAGGCCTAGCTAATTCATGGTTTCAGAAATCAGAATAATAGTTACTCATGAGAGAGGGTTAATGACTTGGAGGCACTATGAGGGAGGTTTCTGATGTACAAATAATGTTCTTTCAGCTTCTTGATCTGGGTGCTAGTTATCCCAATATGTTTACTTTGGGGAAATTCATTGAGTTATACTTTGTGTATTTTTCTTCTTTTTAAATTTTAAGTTCCAGGATACACGTGCAGGATGTGCAGGTTTGTTACATAGGTAAACATGTGCTGTGGTAGTTAGCTGCACCTATGAACCCATCACCTAGGTATTAAGCCCTGCATGCTTTAGCTATTTATTCTGATGCTCTCCCTCCCCCGTATCTTCCAAAAGGCCCTAGTGTGTGTTTTTCCCTTCCCTGTGTCCATGTGTCCTCATTGTTCACCTCCCACTTAGGAGTGAGAACATGCAGTGTTTGGTTTTCTGTTCCCATGTTAGTTTGCTGAGGATAATGGCTTCCAGCTCCATCCGTGTCCCTGCAAAGGACATGATCGTGTTCCTTTTAATGGCTGCGTAGTATTCCACAGTGTATGTGTACCACATTTTCTTTATCCAGTCTACCATTGATAGGCATCTGGGATGATTTCATATCTTTGCTATTGTGAATAGGGCTGCAGTAAACATCTTTGTGCACTTCTCTATACTTGTGCTATACTTCAGTACAACACTTAGGTAAATAAAGTTTTGAGACACTGAGTAGTCATGGGCAGGCTGGGCTGGAGGAAAGGTGCTAAGTTTGAGCTAGCTGAACCCAGTAACGTGGCGTGTGGGTAAGCAAGGCAGTAAGTATTAGAAGAAGCAGGTTAGTTGAGTATGAGGAGGACAGAGCCTATCGAGGGTCATTGTAGCTCTGTCCCAGACTGTCCCTTTCCTCTGCTGACCATCTACTGCCACTGTAAAGGGTTAGGAGCCTGTGCACAGAGGCCCAAGCAGGGGCTCTTATCTCTGGCATGCATCAGCATAATCACCTTGAGGCAGGGCAGGGAAGATGGTGATTCTGTAGACCTAGGGTAGCCCCTGGCACCTTTTAAAGCTCCCTAGTTGTCCTGATGCATTCCGCAGGAAACAAAACCACTGGACTGTAGAGGTAATAAACATGGATGGCAGGTGGGAAACAATAGGAAAGTGTGGTGGAACCTGGTGCTTAAAAAGCTCATCTTTTCCCCAAGGTCACTTCTCTCAGTTTCTGATTGCTTTTTCTTATCTTTGACCCTGACAACATAACATTATTCTACCCTTTCTGTTTTATGAAGTCTTTTTTTTTTTTAATTTCTTTTTTTTTCCAATGTATATTTTATTGCACTTTAGGTTCTGGGGTACATGTGCAGAACATGCAGGATTGTTGCATAGGTACATACATGGCAATGTGATTTGCTGCCTCCATCTCCCCTATCACGTATATCTGGCATTTCTCCCCATGTTATCCCTTCCCAACTTCCTACCCTCCCCAACCCCGCTGTCCTGCTGCTAGCCCCCCGCAACACACACCAGTGTGTGATGCTCCCCTCCCTGTGTCCATGTGTTCTCATTGTTCAACACCCACCTATGAGTGAGAACATGTGGTGTTTGATTTTCTGTTCTTGTGTAAGTTTGCTGAGAATGATGGTTTCCAGATTCATCCATGTCCCTACAAAGGACATGAACTCATCGTTTTTTATGGCTACATATTATTCCATGGCATATATGTGCCACATTTTCCTTGTCCAGTCCATCATCGATAGGCATTTGGGTTGGTTCCAGTTCTTTGCTATTGTAAACAGTGCTGCAATGAACATATGTGTGGATGTGTCTTTATAATAGAATGATTTATAATCCTTTGGATATATACCCAGTAATGGGATTGCTGAGTCAAATGGAATTTCTATTTCTAGGTCCTTGAGGAATTGCCAAAATAGTTGAACTAATTTACACTCCCACCAACAGTGTAAAAGTGTTCCTATTTCTCCACATCCTCTCCAGCATCTGTTGTCTCCAGATTTTTTTAATGATCGCCATTCTAACTTGCGTGAGATGGTATCTCAATGTAGTTTTGATTTGCATTTCTCTAATGACCAGTGATGATGAGCATTTTTTCATGTTTGTTGGCCTCATATACATCTTCCTTTGCAAAGTG
>NW_016107575.1:2872265-2893325 GCF_001604975.1 Cebus imitator | reverse complement strand
CTATAGGCTTGAGCCACCGCGCCCGGCCTCTTCTAAGATTTTTATGGTGTTAGGTCTTATGTTTAAGTCTTTAATCCATCTGGAGTTAATTTTAGTGTAAGGTGTCAGGAATGGGTCCAGTTTCTGCTTTCTGCACATGGCTAGCCAGTTTTCCCAAAACCATTTATTAAACAGGGAATCCTTTCCCCATTGCTTGTTTTTGTCACATTTGTCAAAGACCAGATGGTTGTAGATGTGTGGCGTTGTCTCCAAGGCCTCTGTTCTATTCCGTTGGTCTATATCTCTGTTTTGGTACCAGTACCATGCTGTTTTGATTACTGTAGACTTGTAGTATAGTTTGAAGTCAGGCAGCCTGATGCCTTCAGCTTTGTTACTTTTGCTTAGAATTGACTTGGCTATGTGGGTTCTCTTTTGGTTCCATATGAAGTTGAAGGTAGTTTTTTCCAGTTTTCTGAAGAGGGTCATAGGTAGCTTGATGGATAGTGTTGAATCTATAAATTACTTTGGGCAGTATGGCCATTTTCACAATATCGATTCATCCTAACCATGAGCATGGAATGTTTTTCCATCTGTTTATTTCCTCTCTTATTTCCTTGAGCAGTGGTTTATAGTTCTCCTTGAAAAGGTCCTTTACATCCTTTGTTAGTTGTATTCCTAGGTATTTTATTCTCTTTGTAGCAATTGTGAATGGCAGTTCGTTCTTGATTTGGCTCTCTTTAAGTCTGTTATTGGTGTATAGGAATACTTGTGATTTCTGCACATTGATTTTGTATCCTGAGACTTTGCTGAAGTGCTTATCAGTTTCAGGAGATTTTGGGCTGAGACGATGGGGTCTTCTAAATATACAATCATGGCATCTACAAATAGAGACAATTTGACTTCTTCCTTTCCTAATTGAATACCCTTTATTTCTTTTTCTTGCCTGATTGCTCTGGCTAGAACTTCCAATGCTATGTTGAATAGGAGTGGTGAGAGAGGGCAACCTAGTCTAGTGCCAGATTTCAAAGGGAATGCTTCCAGTTTTTGCCCATTCAGTATGATATTGGCTGTGGGTTTGTTGTAAATACCTTTTATTATTTTGAGGTATGTTCCATGGATACCTAGTTTATTGAGTTTACTGAGAGTTATTAGCATAAAGTGCTGTTGAATTTTGTCAAAGGCCTTCTCTGCATCTGTTGAGATAATCTTAATTCCTTTTTCATGCTTTTCACTTCAGTGAATCGACTAAATGATCGGAATCATGATTCCTCTTTTGAAAATAAACTATTTGAAAGTGTCTTGGGCTATCGAGTGTGGGATTGGCCAATGCTCTATGATATCTACCGTGTCCTGAGACTAGATTGTGTATTCCTTGATGCTCTGAACAATCATCTGAAAGCATTGTTGGCTGGGATTATTGATGGTTTTTCTAATGCCTAGCAAATTAGGATCTGTAGTGTTAATAAGAAGTTTGTTCTGAAATGAAATCTCACAGGTAGCTTAGTGTTTTGCTTTAAACCCTTTTGAATATGCATGAAAACAACAGGGAGCATTCTATAGTGTTCTCTCAAGACTCTGGATAACACTGCTTTTGTGTAGTTCCCTGATTCCCACAGCCCGAGTCATGCTTGTCAGTGCATTTAAAATCCCACCTTGGCCAGGCCCTATGGCTCACACCTGTAATCCCAGCACTTCGGGAGGCTGAGGCAGGCGGATCACCTGAGGTCAGGAGTTTGAGACTAGCCTGTAACATGGTGAAACCCCGTATCTACTAAAAATACAAATTTAGCTGGGCGTGTTGGTGGGCTCCTATAGTCCCAGTGCTTGGGAGGCTGAGGCAGGAGAATCGCTTAAACCCCGGAGGTGGAGGTTCCAGTATGCCAAAATCGTGACACTGTACTCCAGCCTGAGTGACAAAGTGAGACTCCCTCTCAAAAAAAACCCTCACCTTTTCCTCTGTCATAACGTTGATCCGCCTGAACTGTAACTACTGATCTCTAGCCCTCCTCATCTGTCTCTGGAATCTAATCTCACTGCGGTCAGGAGCTTTGCATCTCCAGCATCTAGCTCAGGAGAAACAGAATAATTAATGATGAGTTAATGAGTCCCCAGATTCTGGAAGCAAATATCATTGGCCCTGAAAAAGGACTTTACTTAGAGAGAGAGAGAGAGGAGAGAGAGAGGGAGGGAAATAGAGTGACATTAATCAGAGAGGTAGGAAAAGCACCAAAATAGTATTCTGTCATGGAAATCTAGGAAAAAGAGGAGAAATGTTTGAGGGGTTAGCAAATGCTACCCAGAGGTAAATGAGAATGAGAATTTAAAAAATGTTTTGGGATTTTTCCCAGTCATTAGTGGCTATAGATAGAATCAAGATCTCAAGGGATTAAGGAGAGAACGTAAGATAAGGAAATGAGGGCAGAAGGTTAAAAAAATATGCAAAGAAGTGAGGCCATGAAAGGCAGATTTGGAAGTGGTTGAGCAGAATGATAGAAAGGCAGTGTCCTCATGAGAGAGGAGAACAGTGTTCATTTGAGGGCAGAGATGGGAGATTCCTTCAGTGTCCACCTCTGGGTCCTCTGGTGTCTAAGCCATTTTCTTTGAATGATGTTGTTTCTTTTAACTCGTATCTTCCTTTTCCTGTAGGAAACATGGTAGAATGGTGCTTACCTCAAGATATTGACCTTGAAGGTGTTGAGTTCAAGTCTATGGCTAGTGGGTCCCATAAAATCCAGTCTGATTTCATGTAAGTACTTCCGAACTGGAGTCTTCTTTGTACCATTCCCCCCACCTCCACACTTTCCCCAAAGCAGAGGGGCTCTTGTTAGGAGGTGTTCATATGCTATGTATAAATGCCTTGAAAATACATGGATAGTTTTGTGTTTATATCATTTTTCTAGCGAGATGTCTAGCTTTCATCATGTTCTCAACAGGCTTCATAACCTAAAAATCTTAGGAATCCCTACCCGTGGAGGTTCTCTCACTTTCTCAGAAATTACATGGACCTCACTTGAGGTTTGGTTTTAATGAAAGTGTGCAGTTTCAGCCCCGTGTGAGTTAACCGAGGACATCTAAGTGCTCAACCTTGAAATTCCAGCTTTAAGTAAGGCTATTTTTTAGTCCTGTGCAGTGGGGTATTGGAGAGTTTTGTGAGAAGGAACAATGGAAAGAGCTTAAGGGTAATGAAGTGGCTTTAATCTCCTCATGGGGCTGAATTCATGACTGATACAAGTGTGAGAAAGAGGAGGAAATAAAATGGCAGCTCAGTTAAAAATATCAGAGCCTCAGGAAGTAAGGGAAGAATCATTGTGGTTTATGCTATGAAAGAGAGTCCTAGTTCCAGAGGAGCCTGAAGAGGAATGTTGGTTCTGCTTCTCCCATCCAAGTCATTAGTTGTGGCGCAGGAGAGAAGAAATGTGTCCATGATCGTGGGCGGCCAAGCAGCAACCTTGCCAGGACCAAGTCCCAGCTCCAGCCAGGTGACCCTTGGCAAGTCCTGTAATCTCTTCAGGCCTTGGTCATCTCACTGGTGAGGTCAAGTGAGTTGGCCTACGTGTTTCCTTGAGGCTGAGCTTTGTCATTTACAGCCCCAGACAGAGAGTTCATTGGTTTTGTTTAGGATTATATCTCAACATTTCTCTCTGATACTGAGCTACACTACACATTTGGTCTCTTCTAGCTATTTCCGAAAGGGGCCCTTCTTTGGCCTGGCCTGCTTTGCCAACATGCCCGTGGAGAGCGAGCTGGAACGTGGCGCGCGGATGAAGTCTGTGGGCATCCTCTCTCCCTCCTACACGCTGCTTTACCGCTACATGCACTTCTTGGAGAACCAGGTTCGGTACGTGGCTTCCGTACATGTGCAGGGAGGCAGCAGGATCCACCAGCTGGTGCATATGGCGCTGGCCCTTGGAGACAGCACTTGTGTGCCAGAGCAGCAGATGTCTTTCCAAGAACATCCATGGCGAGGTTTGGTGCCTCGGGTGGTATCCTTTCATTTCAGCCAATGCCCTGCATGATGATTCTTCATTCTATAATGAAAGCTGGGCTATATTCTACCTTCAGTTTGGATTTAATACTGCCATCACTTTTTAAAATTAAATCATTTGTTGACAGGTACATGATGTTTGTTTATGCAAAACCACAATAGTTATCTCCTTGCCCTAGATAGGCAAAGAAATCCTAAACTTTTTAAAAGCCTACTCCTTTATTATTGGGATTTTTTTTTTTTTTTTTGAGACAAAGACTCCCTTTGTCGCCCAGGCTAGAGTGTAGTGGCATGATCCTGGCTCACTGTAACCTCCACCTCCCAGGTTCAAGCGATTCTCATGCCTCAGCTTCCCAGGTAGCTGGAATTACAAGTGCCCAACACCATGCCCAGCTATTTTTTGTATTTTTAGTAGCAATGGGGTTTCACTGTGTTGGCCAGGCTGGTCTTAAACTCCTGACCTCAAGTGATCCACCCACCTCAGCCTCCCAAAGTGCTGGCATTACAGGAGTGAGCCACCGTGCCAAGCTTATTGGGATTCTTATTATGATTGGGATAATCAAAAGAGAACTTAAAAAGGTGTTTTTTTGTTTGTTTGTTTGTTTGTTTTTTTGTAGAGACAGGCTCTTAACATATTGCCCAGGCTGGTCTTGAACTCCTGGAGTCAAGTGATCCTCCCATCTTAGCCTGCCAAAGAGCTGGGATTATAGGTGTGAGCCAAGGTGCCTGGCATAGGAAGAGAATTTTTAACAAGCAGCAAAATGATTAGCTACTTTACATTTTTTTCGTTGTGCAAGTAACCTAATTACATTTCAGATTTTGAGGGGAAAATTTATCCCTCATCCCTAAAGCACTGATAAAATGTTACCACTTCTTTTCTGTTTATGCATGTTCATTTAAAATATGTATTTGCCACCACACAATAGATATACTCTTTTATAGCCTATGCTTTTAAAATTTATCAGTATTCAAACATTTTTATGTAACATAATTGTGATCTTCAGCTTTGAAAGTATGAACTTTATTGTTTGTGGAAAAAAACATGTTTATTTAAACATTTATGTGTTTATTAAAATTTTTGTGAAAGTACAAAGAATTTTTAAAAATTCTCTCAAATATTAACACAGATATCCATTGACAGTATTCCGTGAATGTCATTCTAGAGTAGAAATACCTTTACAAAAGTAGGATTAATATTTTATAGATTTAATTTTTTCAAATAGGCGGTGTTAATGAAATATATTAAACATTTTACTTATAACTTCAAGTAAACATTTTTTCTCAATAAGATATACTATTACTTGAAATATTCCTCCAAAATTAAGAAAGATTATGAAAAACATGATAGTATGATTTTATTCTTGTAGTAGCTCACTAAAAGCATACAAGGGGCAGTCAACACACACCAGCATTCTATTTCCAACTGCTTTCCCTAAAGCTGCAAATTCAGGCGACACACGGTCTGTCTCCCCTTATGGAAATTTATTTTTATTTTTTTATTTTTATTTTTTGAGACGGAGTTTCGCTCTTGTTACCCAGGCTGGAGTGCAATGGCACGATCTCGGCTCACCGCAACCTCCGCCTCCTGGGTTCAGGCAATTCTCCTGCCTCAGCCTCCTGAGTAGCTGGGATTACAGGCACGCGCCACCATGCCCAGCTGATTTTTTGTATTTTTAGTAGAGACGGGGTTTCACCATGTTGACCAGAATGGTCTCGATCTCTTGACCTCGTGATCCACCCACCTCGGCCTCCCAAAGTGCTGGGATTACAGGCGTGAGCCACCGCGCCCGGCCTCCTTATGGAAATTTTAGCAGATGTTTTGCTACAAGTGTAACAAAGGTTTCCAGCTTTTCTTGTTGTTGTTGTTGTTGCCCAGGCGGGAGTGTGGGAGTGCAGTGGCATGATCTCAGCTCACTGCAACCTCCGCCTCCTGGGTTCAAGTGATTCTCCTGCCTCAGCCTCCTATGTAGCTAGGATTATAGGCACATGCCACCACACCTAGCTAATTTTTTTATTTTTAGTAGAGATGGAGTATCGCCATGTTGGCCAGGCTAGTCTCTAACTCCTGACCTCAGATGATCTGCCCGCCTCGGCCTCCCAGAGTGCTGGGATTACAGGCCTGAGCCACTGCACGCAGTGGGTTGGCAGCTTTCTAGCCTGCAATATCTATTTTCTCACCATTCTCCTCTTCCAGCTACAAAGCCAGTGCCTCTATATGGTTTTTGATACTGTAATAACTCATTTCTAGGTATCATTTTTGGCTTTAACTAGAGTATAAATTGCTGTAACAAAGAGATGCCCAATACAGTGACACAGTAAGACAAAATTACAACTTTTCTAGCATGGCAGTTGTAATAGTTCATTGTGGGTGGGTGGTTCTGTTCCACTGGTCATTCTTGGACCCAAGTCATTCAGTCTTATGTCATTTTCTGTAGTGTTGTCCTCATCCACATGGTAGAAGCTGTCTCATCATTACAATGTCATTTTCCAGCCTGTAGGAAGAAGGAAAGACCTGGGCTTAGTGGAATGTGACCAGTTCTTGGTTACTAGGCACACATAGAAGCAAGGGAATCTGGGAAATGTGGCCTTTAGCTGGGTGTCCATGTGTCCATCTAAAATTTGGAAGGTTTTATTACTAAAGAGGAGTGTAGCAGATTACCACTCACATAAAGTGAAAGATCTTCACCCAGTTTCCATATCCATTCAAATAATCCCAGTAATCACAATTCATTTCTCATGTATCATCCAAAAGTGTGAGTATGTATACACAAATACAAATGTATATTCTTATTGTCTCCCTTTTTCTTGCAAAAGATAGCATGTTATTCATGTTATTTTGCACCTAGCCTTTTTCATTCGATAGTATGACAGATCTCATATCAGTACATTAAGAATTTCTTCCTTGTTTTCAGCCATGTCATATGCCTTGTATAGAAGAATAGCACTTTATTTATCAAGCTCATTATTGATAGACATTGGGTTTTTTCCTGTCCATTTCCCGCTACAAATGATGCTGCATTGAATATCATGCATTTCACACGTGATGGGTTTATCTGTATATTAAATTTTCAGAAATGAAATTGATGCTTCAAAGGATATGTGTATATGTAATTTTAACTTTAATAGATCCTGTCAAATTGCTTCCCATAGAGGTTGTGCCAGTTGCATGCCCAGCAGTAGCACAAGAGAATGCCTGTTTCATCGCAGCATCCCCAACACAAAAATGAAAGTTTGGGAGTTTGGACATTCTAACCCGATGGATAAGAACACAGTACCTCAGTATAGTTTTAATTTGTATTTTTCTTATAAGTGAGGTTGAACCCCTTTATATATGTTTGAGTTATTTGTATTTCTTACTCTGTGAACCATTTCTAGCCTTTGCTACATTTTGTTGTTTACCTTTTCGTATTTCTAGGAGTTTGTAGGATAGGGAAATTTGTTCTTTGTGATATAAGTTGAAAATACTTTGCCACTTTGTCATCTGTCTTTCAACATTACCTTCTTGTCATGTAGGTGTTTTTCTTTGAATTCATTAATCTTTTTATGGCTTCTAGATTTTGAGTCATAGCTAGAAAGGTTTCGCAGCTTGGTGATTAAAGAGGTTATAGGTAACATAAGAGGTTATAGGTAACATAACACTTGTATGACAGAGTATGAGGAAAAGAAAGAAGCACAGTTAGATAAGCTCAGGTCTAGGCTGGGATAATACTTGACTGCAACAGTAACTTTTACACAAATTCACTAATCTTAATTTCTGCAACACGTAATCTGTGTTTTATATTTCTTCTGACTTGTGATGTTCCAAATCTATTTGTATTTCATCTACAACTTTTGCCCTCAATATCTCTCTGAAGAGTCTTCTTAATTATTTCTTATTAATCAGAAGATATTGGAGAACTATTTTATAATTGAGAAATTAAATTAGAAAAGGCATGAGGGACTGTTATTACATAATGGGACCTGTGACTTGTAACCACATTTTACCTTACTCAGATCTCAGTTTAAACAAACCAACTGTAAACTAGCATCTGGGGGAGAACGGCTATATTTTGAACGTGGACTGGATATTAGTTTATATTAAGGCATTATTCTTGTTAGGTGAGATCATGGCACGGTGGTTTTGTGTTACATTATTTAAATAGACCTCATCAGTTAGAGATGCCTTACAAAGCAGTTATCAGTAAATGTAATGATGTAGGATTTTCTTTAAGACATTCTAGGAAAAAAGTGATGGTAGGGTATAGATATAACCATATCGATCAAATATTGATTATTGTTGAAGCTAGATGACAAATACATGGGGTTCATTATTCTCTTCTTTCTACATTTTGTGTATATGTTTCAAAATGTTCATAGTGAACAGTTTAAAATGACTAAATATAAAATTAACCTATACAGTAGCTAGTTATTATGGGAAACTTTAAAAATAGAGAAAAGCTCAAAGAAAAAAATGATGTCACCAGCCAGACCTATCTACTGTTAACATTGTGTTTTATATCCTTCTAGTATTTTCCCAGGTGCAAATATATGTTATACATAAACATTTTATTTTCTTAAAGAAAGGGTTATTGAGATCATTCAGTACGTAAATTTTGTAACTTGGTATGTTAACCTTTCTGGTGTATCATGAATTGTAGTTTTCAACATTATTGTGGTTTCACAGCATTTTAGTATATAGATATATCACAGTGTATTTAACTGTTTCAGTGTTGTTGGGCTTTCAGTTTGTTCGTTATTTTTTTCACCACTGTGAACATCAGTATCCTTGTGAGTAAATGCTGTTTGCATCTAGAAATAGTTCTTTAGGCCACAGTCCAAGAAGTAGAATCATTGGATCAGAGGGCATATACAGTGTATAATTTAATACAGACTGTAAGTTACCTTTCAGAAGGTGGTGCCATTTTATCCCTGCTCCAGCAGTAAATGGGAGTGCTTATTTTTCTGCATTTGCTAAGCCAGGAGCTAGAAGGTGATTTGTTCAGAGAGAAATATATATGTATTGATTCGTTCATGTATATATGTATACACACATATATACACATGTATAAATACACACACACACACACACACACACATTTTGAGACAGAGTCTTGATCTCTCACCCAGGCTGGAGAGCAATGGCATGATCTTGGTTTACTGCAACCTCCGCCTCCTGGATTTAAGCGATTCTTGTGCCGCAGCCTCCCCAGTAGCCGGGATTTTTAGTAGAGACAAGGTTTCACCATGTTGGCCAGATTGGTCTCAAACTCCTGGCCCCAAGTGATCCACCCACCTCAGCCTCCCAAAGTGTTGGGATTACGGGCATGAGCCACCACGCCCAGCCTGTTCAGACCAATAATTAAGACACCAGAGTGATGAAGTGTAATTGCTGCACAGAGGCATCTCTGATTCTGACCATGGATGAATTATTGCTAGTGTGGTAGGGACAGACAGGGTCAGTTGCAATCTGCATGGCCATATATGACTGTGTTTTTTCAGTGAAGGAGCTGTGTGCATAAGAGGAACCCCAGTGTCTCTGGCCCAGCAGCCTGGAGCGTCAGATTAATAATAGATATTGAGCCAATTATTCTCTCGTTTTTAGTGCGTCATGGCTCTTGGACGGTTTCCTTAGGTGGTTTGGCATGCATTTCAGTGTGTTGGTTTCTTGATCTCTGCATTCTTGCAGGTAAGTTCACCAGGAAGGGCTCCTTTGACATCATCTTTGAAGACTAACTTATCATCAAGCACTCTGAGCCTTGCTTCAATACTTCTCGGTTTTTCTTGATATTGTGGTTTGACAATCTTGTTTGTTGCAACATCTGTAGTGTGTTTAAATGTTGAGGCTTTCATACAACAGTCACTTAACATTCATCCAGGAATTGCCAACTTGTATTTGTGTCTGTGTTCAGAGTCCATATTCCATATTATTGCCTTGTTCTGTCCTATCAGTCAGTAATATCTGAGGTAATCAAAGGACAGAATTCTCTTATTAGCTCTTTGTCTAAAAGACTCCAACTTTAGTACTGAACTTGTTTTTAGAATCTTGGTTCAAGTATGCAATTTAATATAGTCAAACACAAAAGACAGCAACTCAGCAAACAATAAACCAGAAAATGAAAAAATGTTACCCTTGACAGAGCCCCCTTTAACAGAAGATATAGTATTAAAAATATAATAAAATGATTCTCAATGTTCTTTTTAGGGAAATTCCATCCTAATGAAAACACCTTTGAACATAGTTGCCTTTGTGTGATTTTCTGTGAATCAAACTTTCATCAGTTTAACGAACATCCCTAAAAAGTATCTGAAATCTGCCATCTTCTCGGAATAGTCAGACACAGCTTAGCCACCACGAGTTTCTTATCTAGCTCATGATCATTTGTAAAAGTGAGCTAAATGATTATAAGCACCCTCCTCCCAACTAGTTATTTGTTATTTTATGACATCACTACCTCTTTGTCAAAGCTTAAAATGTATAGGAGCCCTGAAATTGGAGCTATCATCCATCTTATGTTAGTAATCATTATATGAATATTGTGATGATTTTTGTTTCTTTTTAAAATACAAATTTGTCTGAAGGTCTCTTGTCATCGCTTTGTCATAAGAGCTGTGAATCACTCTGGAGTGGAGATGGGTGGAGAATAGCATGCTATAGTTGGTCGATGAAAATCTTGACTCTGAGCAGTTTGTGGCATAGTTTGGAGTAAGCCACAGTGGCAGTTTGCAGAGGCAGCGTGGCAGCGGGGAGTGCCTATTTTTAATCACTGCTGTTCCAGGGCCAACCATAATTAGGGATGTTTCCCTTGCTCAGTGAAGCTATATTTTGCTTTTTGTTCATTGATTGATGGAAATTGTAGAACACTGAGAAAATAAAGATGGGCTAAAAGGGTTTTGGCGCCTTCTCTTCCTCCCTCAAGTAGGGCTTTTCCGGGGCTGCATAACAAAGTGCCAAAGACTGGGTGGCTTAAAACAGCAGAAACATAACTGTCTCACAGTTCTAGAGGCTGGAAGCCCAAAGTCAAGGTCTCAGCAGTGTGAGTTCCCTCCGAAGCTGTGTGGGAGAATCTGTTCCAGGCCTCTCCCCTAGCTGCTGGTAGATGCTGGCAATCTTTGGGGTTCCTTGGCTTGGAGATGCACCATCCCAGTCTCTGTCTTCATGTTCACCTGCTGTTTGCCCTGTGTGTGTGTCTCTGTCCAAATGTCCCCCTTTCTATAAGGACAGCGTTCATATTGGACTAGGGACCATTCCAGTAACTTCATTTGAACTTGATTACCTATGTAAAGATGCTATCCAAATACGGCCCTATTCTGAGTGAAGTACTGGGACCCCATCTTTTTTGTGGGGACAAAATTCAACCTATAACACCCCCATTAAACAGAGACAGTCCCCACAGTGCTCCTGTGTTCCACTCAGGGGCAGGATTTTCCGCTGTCCAAATGGCCCAGCATGTTGGTGCTGCCTGCTGGGTTCTGGAGTCTGGGATCAGCTAGCTAGGCCAGCCACAGCCAGGCTCTGCAACCCAAGCTGGTGGGGCTGGCAGAGAAGAGATTCCGATGCCTTTTATTTCTTTATTGTTATACTTGATGCACAAATTATGAGCCCTGGTGACATCCAATAATAATTGTTTTTGCTGATTTGAGACATTGGGAGTAAGCTTCTCAGTATTCTTCTACAACAACAAAGCAAGCAGGCAAGCGTGAGTTCGCTAAACAAAGAGCGGCTTTAAGCAGGGGATTTTAGGCTTCCAAGCTGGCCCTTCTCACAGGAAGCAGCCATTCTCTGGGAAGTGGCACCCAGTCTCCGGCGTACCTTGCTTAGGAACAGTAGACATTAGTCATAGTCTGTTAATTCTGTCTGTTTCCCATGAGAAAAAGAATGTGTTCCATGGTGCTGTCAGGGAGTTTCAGGCCCATGTTTGAACTTTTCCTAAGGATCCTCTGTAGCATCAAAGGAGGTGACCTAAGCAACCTCCAGATGGGGATCTTTGGAGTATGTCAGGGCCTTTGCCGTGAGTGTTATGGCCTTTGCGAGGGGAAGGGGTAGAAGTGGGAGCAGAGCTGTGACCAGGTCTGTTCTCACTGTGTGTGCGCGCACGCATGTGTGTGCATGCATGCATGCATGTGTTTTTCTGCAGGCATCAGCTGGAGATGCCAGGACATTACTCTCATCTGGCTGCCTTCTACGAGGACAAAAAGGGGGTGCTCCATGCTGGTCCTGGAAGAGGCAGCAGCCTGCCACCTGTCTACTGGTTGCCTTCTATCCACCGATACATGTACCCTGAGATGAAGGTGAGGTTAGCCGTGCTCTTCTTACATGATACTGATCTGTATCTGGGAATAGTAGCTGTTGATTAATTTTTAATGAATAAAAAAAGTATGTCTTTGGATCATACAAAATATCTGCTTTTGATAGAGTTGCAGCATAAGCATTTGGGTTTGTTTAAAACATAAGGCAAGTTATCTTAAACAATATGCTTTCTAGACACTTCTGTAATCATTGTATTAAGG
Organism: Cebus imitator; assembly: GCF_001604975.1. Classification (NCBI taxonomy): domain Eukaryota; kingdom Metazoa; phylum Chordata; class Mammalia; order Primates; family Cebidae; genus Cebus; species Cebus imitator. The sequence goes on along the minus strand of NW_016107575.1, from coordinate 2,880,874 downwards.
TGAGTATGATAGGCGAGTTGTGAAAAGATGGATTTAATTCTGTTAATTTCTTCTGTTATTTTAACACTAGACATTTGAACTAAAGATGAAGCGAAGCGCTTGATGAATAAGTATGATATTTCTTAGTTAAGATACTTTTAATTTTACTTCATTTTGTATTTGTTTCTGAAGTACTTTGGCTTTGGTACGAGAATATGCCTGTTTACAGTTAGCAAAACCCCCAGTGAAGCGTTAGGTGTCGGAAGGGTGCAAATATGACTAAGAACATGAATCTCCTCTTTCTCTTCCTTCTCCTTCCCCTGTGGTTGGTCACAAGATATTTCCATGGAAACCTAGGGCTCCCCTGGTAGAGAAATTATGCCAAGAGCCCAGGGGAGAACTCTGGGAGATGCCTTGGGAGAAGACACGGCCCCTGGGTATTTGCCTAGGTGGAAAGTGAGAAATGCTGATTCCAGAACCAGGAAAGGTGTGAACAGCAGTGAGAACCATGGTCTGTCACTTTCTCAGCACCTTCTGGGGAGTTAGGCATTGTGCCAGCTATTTCTCTATACTTGTTGCAGCATTCTTTAAAGTAAATGTTTTTTTAATCCTTTTTTTTTTTTTTTTTTTTTTTTTTTGTGTGTTTTTTTTTTTTTTTTTTTTTTTTTTTTTTTTTTGGCGGAGACGGAGTCTTGCTTTGTCGCCAGGCTGGAGTGCAGTGGTGCAATCTCAACTCACTGCAACCTCGCCTCCCGGGTTCAAGCGATTCTTCCACCTCAGCCTCCCAAGTAGCTAGGACCACAGGTGCATGCCACCATGCCCAGCTAATTTTTGTATTTTTAATAGTCACAGGGTTTCACCATGTTGGCCAGGATGGTCTCAATCTCTTGACCTCATGATCCACCTGCCTCAGCCTCCCAAAGTGCTGGGATTACAGGCGTGAGCCACCGCGCCTGGCCTTAACCCTTGTTTCCCAGCTAAAGCAACCAAGGCTTATAAAGGGCTAGTGACTTGCTTTAGGCCTTTTTTGAGACGGAGTCTTGCTCTGTCACACAGGCGGGAGTGCAGTGGCACAATCTCAGCTCACTGCAACTTTTGCCTCCTGGGTTTAACTAATTCTCCTGCCTCAGCCTCCTGAGTAGCTTGAATTACAGGCACCTACACCACGCCCAACTAATTTTTTTATTTTTAGTAGAGACAGGGATTTCACCATCTTAGCCAGGCTGGTCTTGAACTCAAGTGACCTGCCCGCATTGGCCTGCCAAAGTGCTGGGATTACAGGTGTGGGCCATCGCGCCCAGCCTGCTTTAGGTCTTATAGCTAATAGGAGATAGAGCCAAGATTTAAACAGAGGTCTGGTGCCACAGCCAGTGCATGTTTCCCGCCCCACTCCACTGTCCTTACAGAGATATGGACATGGAAAAACACAAGTTCATGGGACATGAGCAAACTAGTTTGGCTGGGATTAAATGTTTGTCAGCTGGCCCTGAGAGAGATGATTGGAGAAATAGGTTGGAATTAGATTGTAGAGAACCTTTAATAGTAGACTTGGAACTTGAATCCTAATAAATACTAATTAGAGACTTACTGGGGGAAAAAAAGACCATGCTAGATAATTCAAACTAATTTAATATAGGAAATCAGTAATATAGGAGTTGGAAGGCTGAAGGAGTAAAAAAGGAGTGGGTAACCAGTATATTAGTAATTATAGCTAATAGCCTAACACCCTGTAGTCTTCTATTGCTGTGTAACAAATTATACCCCAACTAATGGTTTTAAAGTATTACATATTTATTATTTCACAGCTTCTGTAAGTCAGGAATCCCAGCATGGCTTAACCAGGTTCTCTATGTCATAATCTGTCATGAGATGGTATCAGCCAGGGTTGGGGGCTCATCTGAAGGTTTGACTGGGAAGGTATCGACCTCTAAGATCATGTGGGTGTTGGCAAGATCAAATTTCTTGAGGGCTTTTTTGAACTGAAGGCTTCAGTACCTTGCTGGCTGTTAACTGGGGGCTTCCCTCAGTTCTTAGCCACATGGGTCTCTCCAGTATTCGGGCTTGCCTTATCTAAGCCAGTAAGAGAGTATACTAGCAAGACGGAAGTCAGAACCCTTTGTAACCTAATCATGGAAGTGACAGCCTGCAATGTCACCATATTTTCTTAGAAGCAAATTACTCAAGAGGAAGAGAGGATTGCATAAGGCTGTAAATACCAAGAGGCGGGGATCACTGGGGACTATCTTAGAGGCTGCCTGTCACCCTCCCCTAGGGTTGGAGTAACAAAGCAACAGAAGCCGCGTGATCAAAATCATGGGAGCCACAGGATGGGTCCCTGCACAGCCAGTGCTCAGATCTCTGAGGGAGGCACTATGTATCTATGCCGGAACCTCTCAGGAGGTGTGGCTCCACCTGTGCGCACAGCAAAGGAACGCTGGAGGCTGGAGTCACAGGTGTCTTCTGCTGCTGGAGAAATACTAGCCAGAGAAAGAAACTGAAGAGATTTCCTTCTGCCTTTCAATCTGCAGTCCTTGCTCTCCATTGAAGAAATCTAACAGGAAGCCAATTGGCATGTGAGTTTAGGAAATGTCATTTGGAGGTTTCCCCAAGCCCATAGCATAGGCTGAGAGACAGTCATTAAGAAATGGTCAGAGGGCCATTAGAGGTACTCTGGGCTTGCACTGACCTGAGTCCTGTTTTCTTTCTGTCTGCTTATAACTTGGGCCCATTTTTCCCTTCAGAGTTAAATTTCTGTTGGAATTATCAACAAATACACAGGGAGGTGACCAGCATCTGACCTAAATGTACGTGTATTCCTTCCCGTAAGAGTCCAGGGATGAGGAACTAAGGGAGAAAAAGAAAATTGCCTATGCTTTTGAAGATAGCTCACGAACATACCTGTTAGACCCCAGGAGATTCAGGGAAAAGGGTACTATCATGGTTGCAGATAGAAATGTGGAGAGTCTTCTTTCTGAAAAACAGTTTGTCAACACATCAACATAAAAAGACATGGCCGGGCGTGGTGGCTCACGCCTGTAATCCCATCATTTTGGGAGGCCAAGATGGGCAGATCACTTGAGGTCAAGAGTTCAAGACCAGCCTGGCCAACATGGTGAAACCCTGTCCCTACTAAAAATACAAAAATTAGCCAGGCGTGGTGGTAGGCACCTGTAATCCCAGCTATTCGGGAGGCTGAGGCAGGAGAATTGCTTGAACCTGGGAGGCAGAAGTTGCAGTGAGCCAACATCATACCACTGCACTTCAGACTGGGTGACAGAGCAAGACTTCGTTTCTAAATCAGTCAGTCAAACATGTGGCTTTTGTCTTAGCAGCGTCATTCCATGGGATCTATCCACCAGAATGATATATGTGAAACATTATTTAATTCAACATTGTTCACCGTGGTAGAAAACTAGAAAGGCTATGTATTAAAAGCCGTGGTGAATAGTGAATTAGAGCATAAGAAGGTGACATGGAAGGACCACAGCTCTAATTTGTGTGAGAATAGCAAGGTGCAGAAAACTCATCATCCCTTGGTATCTGCAGGGCATTGGTTCTAGGTGACCTTCCTCAGATACCCAAATCTGCAGATGCCGAAGTCCCCATATAGTAGGGTGTAGTATGTGCATGTAACCTATGTACTTCCTCCCATATACAGATGCTCCTCAACTTACCGTGGGGTTCCACCCCATAAGCCCATTGTAAGTTGAAAACATTGTAAGTCAAAAGTACACTTAATGCTGGCCACGCAGCAGGCAGTCCCTGACTTATGATGGTTCCACTTAATGTATGATTTTTCGACTTTACGACGGTGCAGAAGCAATGCACATTCAGTAGAAACCATAATCCCATTAAAGTCTTAAGGAACTTCTTGACTTTCCATGGGGCTACATCCTAATAAACCCATCATACAGTTGAAAACGTGATAAGTTGAATCATGGTAAATCTGTGCTTTAAATCATCTCTAGATTGCTTACAATACCTCATACAATGTACATGCTATGCAAATAGTTGTTATACTGTGTTTCTTTTTTACATGTATTTTTTTATTATTTATTTTTCCAAGTTTTTTTGATCTGCATGCAGTTGGCTGAATCTGAGGATGTGGTATCAGGGATCCATAGGGCCAGCTGGCTGTATATGTGATATGATTACACTGTTGTTAAACAGTCACAGTCTTTGTTTAGATAGAGACACATACACACCCAGACACAAACATGGAAGCTGTTGATGGGTGTATATGAGGTTATTAAGACATGTATTCCCTGGGATGAGGTAAAGTATGGGACGGGGTAGGGTAAGGCTTATATGTATAAAAAAGACAGGGGCCAGGAAAAAAAAAAGACATCACTTAAAAATAGCACATATGATATAATAATACTTGTCATGTATGGAAAATAATGTGTATGTGTGTATATATATATATATATATATATATATATCTTTAAACTTTTTATTGAAATATAACACTTTATAGAAATAAGTTAAAAAATCATATGTATATAATTAAATGAATTTTTACAACATCAAGACATGTATAAATGAAAACTTCAGTCCAGGCGTGGCTCAAACCTGTAATCCCGGCACTTTGGGAGGCTAAGGCAGGTGGATCACGAGATCAGGAGATTGATATCAGCCTGGCCAACATGGTGAAACCCTGTGTCTACTAAAAATACAAAAATTAGCTGGGCGTGGTGGTGTGTGCCTGTAATCCCAGCTACTCGGGAGGCTGAGGCAGGAGAATTGCTTGAACCCTGGAGGCGGAGGCTGTAGTGAGCCAAGATCGTGCCACTGCATTCCAGCCTGGGTGACAGAGCAAGACTCCATCTCAAGAAAAATAACTTTAAAGAAGTAAGCTTTTAATGTAGGAGTCAGATATAGGAATGTTTCCGAGGGAAAAAAATAAACTGGAAAGGAACCAGAGGGAAGAAGAAGACCTCTCTGAAAGGTCCAAATGCGGCAGCTAAATGCTTCCCTTGGGAAAATGGGGGAGTGGAAGGGGGATATAGGGGAGGAGATTGGGCCCCAGGCTGGAGGGCTTCCCCAGTGGTAGGCATCAGAGCCTACTATGGAGACTGAGCTGACAGTGGTTAGGGAGTGAAAAGAGGCTAGAGTGTGGACTTGAAAGGTTGGAGAGAAAACATGAAGGCACGCGCTGGAGGCATCAAGAAAAGAGAGTTACCTGTAAAGCCACAGAGAAACAAGGCTGAAAAAAGGGAAAGATTCAAATGAAAGCAGGAGAGATTTCTGTTGCATGTGCAGTGAGCCTGGTAGAGTGAAGAGGGTTAAGAAGTCTCTTGAGCTGACTGTTGGAAGAGAGGAGGTAGCCCTGTGCTGGCTGCCTGCTTTGCTTCCCTGGTGTGGGCCTGGACACAGGACCTGAACTACTTGCAGGTCCCAAGAAGGGCCATGTTCCCTCTTACCTGCATCCTTTGTGTGTGAACACCTTCCCTCGGATTCATCTTTATGTCAAAGCTTCAACATCACTTCCTCCGGGAAGTCTTTTTTGTCTCTCCTAGAATGGGATTAGGCACCGTCCGGTTTGCTCCCCCAACCCCCATTCTTCTCACATCACGGCTCCCATCAGGCTATATTTTAAAAGCTTGTTTGCCTGTTTCTCCCACTAGCCTATAAAATAAACATTGTGTGAGCCCCACCTGGCCTCCGTGTAGTGGAAGAACAAGTTGGGTGCTTGAAGATAAGCAGTGGAAAAGCTGGGAGGAACCGGGCGTGCTTCGGCGCCCTTTCCTTTTCTGGTTGCTGTTAGACTTTGATGAGAGACAGTGATTGGAGGGATGGGACCAGCCTTGGTCACTTGATGCCTCTCCTCCTCACGATTTGGGATGTGGTGGCAGAATAGTAGGCATGGGTGGCAAACGGCATGCCCAGCACAGGGTCACCTTTATCCTGGCATGTGGTAGGGGAATGGTATCAGTGCAGGAGTGGCGCCTTGGAAAGGGAAATCCTCTTCGGGTGGTGTAGCCACGTCTTCGGAAGGCCCAGGACAGCCCTGGCCTGGACAGGCAGAATGCAGAGGCTGCCTCAAGGCTCGGGCATAGGTGCCCCCAAAGGCTGGTAGTTGTGAAACCCTAGCCTGCAGCCCGGGAGTCGGTGCCTCTCTCAGAAGTGGTCTTGCCTATCTCCCTTACATCTGACACATCAGCATGGAAGTGACCTTTCACAAAGCTCACGAGGCACAGGGTTTGAAGCCTTTCTGTTTTGCCAGTAACAGCAGTGGTTGCCCCATATTGGCTATTTTTATGTGCTATGTCATGTTTTGTCTCAGGCAGTCCTTAAAACCCTATGAGGTAGGTGATGGTTCCTTATTTCACAGTTAAGGGTAGAGAACCGGTAACATGAGCGAACTTTCCCCAGATCTCCCTGTTAGTGAGTGGCAGTGCCGGGGTTGGAATTCAGCTTTTCCTGCGATCAGAGCTTATGCTCTTAACCCCTCTGATACTCCTTGGCACAGGGTTCCTGGAAGGCAATTCAGGGGTTGCCAGACCTGAGCAGTCAGTGTCGGAAGGAAGAGTGGGGCCAGCCGCGGTGGCTCACGCCTGCAATCCCAGAACTTGGGAGGCCAAAGTGGGCGGATCACTTGAGGTCAGAAGTTCAAAGCCAGCCTGGCCAACATGGTGAAACCCCGTCTCTACTAAAAATACAAAAATTAGCTGGGCATGGTGGCGCATGCCTGTAATCCCAGCTACTTGGGAGTCTGAGGTAGGAAAATCTCTTGAACCCAGGAGGTGGAGGTTGCAGTGAGCCAAGATCACGCCACTACTGCACTCTAGCCTGGGCGACAGAGTGAGTGAGACTTCATGGACAGAGGTGAAGTGCAGCAGGGATTATTATGCCAGGGGCTCCTACCTACCTGTGACTTCTGCAGACACCTCACTTTGCACAGTAGCAGTCCCCATAGATTTGGGATCTGACTGGGGACTGTGTGTTCATCATGTTATTACTTACAGTGCTTAGTAATGTTTTCGATTTGAGTTTTCTTATTGAAGCAGACTGTGTCTTTAGAGACACTTTTATTCTGATTTTTTAAAATTTGTATTCAGCTTTGTTTTCTTTGCACCATTCTGAGTAAAATAATGATCCCTAAACTCAAACATCAGTGTATCAGGAAGCCATTATACTATAGAAATCCAGTTTAATGGTAAGACTTCTAAAGTGAAAAACATCATTTTGTGTGGAAATAAACATCCTTTAATGTATCTGTTTGGCTGTACTTTAGTACTTTAGAATTTCGGTGGGGGGCATTAGATATCTTTTGCTATATTTCTAACAAGCTGTTCCTCCACTCTTCTTCCTCCCTATTCCCCTCAATTTTTTCAGATCACACACCCAGCTGGCTGCATGTCTCAGTTTATTAAGTTCTTTGGAGAACAGATCCTCATCCTCTGGAAATTTGCCTTACTTCGAAAGCGCATTTTGATATTTTCTCCCCCACCTGTGGGTGTGGTGTGCTATAGAGGTAACCAGAAGCCAGAGACAGGGGTGCTGCTTAAATCACAGGTGCAGAAACTGCTTGAGTCTTTGTATCATTGACCGAATTTGGAAGAGCTTGGGCCACATCAAGAGGTTGGGGTTTTAAGCCCAGGAGTGACCTGATTGGCTGTGAACGGTGGTGACAGTGTAGAAGATGGGTTGGATGACACTGGCCAAAGATTAGGGTCTGGATTAAAGCAGAGAAGATGCATTCTAGATGCAGTTACGAGAAACTGGACTAAACTTGTTGTCTCATTGGGTTGTAAAGGTTCTGACATATGTGAGGTTGCAATGGAAGAAGAGTCTAGAATAGCAAGGGTAGTGGGGCCACCACGTGGGGGACTGAGGAGGAGTGGGCCACTGGCTTGATGAGGTTAATGTGGGACGTGACGAGGGTGTGCTGCCGTGAGACCTTCGCAGCAGGAGTGTCTGTCCACCCTGCACAGCTGGGTTGGGACCTGTGGGCGTTTGGGCTGGAGATAAAGATTTGAGGGCGGTAGATTATTTCTCCACTGATATCTGAGATGGACGGCATTACCTGGGGAAAGTACAAGTGAGGAGGGGCATGCCAGGCACAGGAGGTGGACCAGAAAGGTGGAAGGACAGAAAGGACTGGGGAGGAACAGGCAGAAGGAGGAACTGGAAGACAGGAGGGTTTCAGAGGCCGGAGTTCTAACAAGGTCAAATTCTAAGCAAGACCAGCTAGACAAAGACTGAGAAATGTTTATTTGGTTTGGTAAGCACGTTGTTGACATCACCTTGAGGGGTCAGTTTCTGCTGTGGGACCCCAAAAGGCTTGCTACCTCCAGTGTCCTCAGAATGCCAGGACCACCTGGTTCCTGAGGCACCAGATAGCCTAGAGCAGGGGTGTTGAGGGAGGAAGATGGCCTAGAGCAGGGGTGTTGAGGGAGGAAGGTGGCCTAGAGCAGGGGTATTGAGGGAGGAAGGTGGCCTAGAGCAGGGGTGTTGAGGGAGGAAGNTGGCCTAGAGCCGGGGTGTTGCGGGAGGAAGGTGGCCTAGAACAGGGGTGCTGAGGGAGGAAGGTGGTCTAGAGCAGGGGTGTTGAGGGAGGAAGATATCCTAGAGCAGGGGTGTTGCGGGAGGAAGGTGGCCTAGAGCAGGGGTGTTGCGGGAGGAAG
>NW_016107575.1:2820247-2872135 GCF_001604975.1 Cebus imitator | reverse complement strand
GGAAGGTGGCCTAGAGCAGGGGTGCTGCGGGAGGAAGGTGGCCTAGAGCAGTGTTACTGCGGGAGGAAGGTGGCCTAGAGCAGTGTTATTGCGGGAGGAAGGTGGCCTAGAGCAGGGGTGTTGTGCCGCAGGCTCTGAGCGGGGAAGGGCAGTGTAGGCACAGACCCTCCCTGCTCACCACCTCTGTCCCCACAGTGTACTGCTGCTGCTGTCTGGCCAACGTCTCACTGCCTGGCATTGGGGGCACCATTCCTGAGTCCAAGCCTTTCTTCTACGTGAACGTGGCTGACATCGAGAGCCTGGAGGTAGAGGTGTCCTATGTGGCCTGTGAGTACGGGGCCCTCCCCTCATTTTGCCCTCAGGTCCCAGCCCTGCTCCTCCCAGACACGGGGCTCCTGGGTGCCTTGCTTCCTGGTGGGGTCGGGTGGGTTCCCACCTCTCTAACCTTGGGTTCCACAGGCACCACAGAGAAGATATTCGAGGAGAAGCGAGAGCTGTATGACGTCTACGTGGATAACCAGAATGTGAAGACACACCACGACCACCTGCAGCCGCTGCTGAAGATCAACAGTGCGGACAGGGAGAAGTACCGCCGGCTCAACGAGCAGAGGTAGCGGCAGCTAAGGGGAGCGCCAGGGGCTCCACCCTCCTCAGGGCAGCTCCAGCGAGGGGGTCTCTGCAAAGCCTGTTTTCTGCCCCTTCCCTGACGCATTTCTGCCAGTCTCCATGCTGCTTGGGAGAGAGATGGAAATTAAGGGAAGTTCAACAGTGGAAGAGGCCAGGCTCCCAGTATGCTGCCCTGATAGGAAGGGAATAGGTCCATGGTGCTGTTTTCTTTCTTCTCATGGACTTTGGAATCTGTGGAAACTACCTTTGCTGCCAGATGCTGTCTGCGTGACCTTTAGATGTACCTGTGTATGGGGCTTAGAACCCTCTTGACTGAGCATCTTCATTGTGTCGATCGCTGTGTTAGAAGCTTGCTTACGTGTATCTGATGCCATTTTCAATCATTTGGTGATCCTATGAAATAAATGTTATCATCATCATCCCCAATAGATAACTAGGAAAGATTGTTACTTGCCTAAGATTACTAGGGGCAGAACTGCCCTGGACCCCAGGGATATTGAGTCCAAACCCTGTGGATCCCTTTCCTGGCTGATGCTGCTTCCTGGGAGGTGGTGGCCCACTGAAGATGCCTGGCTGAGGCCTCACCTGTGACCAGGGTCCTGGCACCTGCACCGGAGTCTGACGGTGACCTCCTTCCCCACAGGCAGATGCTGTTGTACTCCCAGGAAGTAGAAGAAGACTACAACCCTTGTGAAGAGGACCTCTTCGTGCTGTGAGTCCTGGGGTTGTTGGCATGGGGTCTCGCTGAGGATCCCTTTGGCACTACCTGAGTGACCTGCATCCCTCCCTTGTCACTCACTGTGGGCCAGGGATGCCCTTTATTGCTGCCAAGGGTACTTAGAGCCGGGCTCCTTACAGAGATAAACTGAGCCCTGAAATGCCACTGGGGGAACCCAGAGGACTTAGGGAAAGAAGCAGGGCACTGAAGAGAAACAGGAGTCTTAGTGTCTCTTTTCTTGTTGGGCTTTTACGTCGAGGATGTGTACCCCATGGAAGTTCTGTCTGTCCCTCAGGACTCAGGGACTTCTCATTTCCATTGCCTCCTTTGAATAGAGTAGGTCCTTGCACTGAGTATTATAGGATAATCTGACATTTTAATTCTTGAATGAAATCTCTTTGCCACGTAAGTGCAGGAGCCAGGGCCTTTACACCCCACAGCACTGGCTTCATTCCTAGAGAGCTGGGTGAAGCAGCCTCTGTGATGTGAACTGAATTCTCCCAGCTTCCTATTTGGCCTTCCAGGGGTGAGGTTGGGGAGTAACACTTCTGGTTTGATGTTGAAAACTTAACTGTGGGCATTTCTACAAAGGTGCAGCACCTTGATTCTAATAGAGGACTTCCTAAAACCTACATCCTGTTTAGGTGGAGGGTATCTGAGACTTGAGCACAGCCACAGCCTCATCCAGGCATGACATGTGTCATTGTGTCTGAAATTCCTGAGCACCCAGGACTGCTTCAGGCCCCGGGCCCTTTGCTAACCTGAGAGCTGTAGGGGGCTAGACCGTCTAGTCTAACTAGACAGTGAATGCTGTCCTGAACAGGGCTTGTTTGTTCATAGAGCACTCTAAAGCCATGACTTTTAAATCTTGATCTGTGCGTAACCTCACTCCTCCCAAAGAGTCATCAAGGGATAGCATACACCCAAGGATAACGTTGGCTCAGGTTCATTTTGTTGTTGTTATTGTTGAATTTTCACTTCCTCTTATGACTAAGCAGAAAGAGAGAAAAGCAGAGTGTGGGGGCCTCTTCCCTGGCTGTGTTTAAACCCTGGTCACTTCCCTCTTAACAGGAAAATGGATTTTTGACAGGCCGTCTTGCTCAGAGATTTCCATAATTCTGACCACACCATAATTAATGACAAGTGGTTTCTTTGCTAAACATTAGTAGCACTTGAATCATTGTTTAACTTTTACTCTCTTTCCTTCTTTTAGAAGATCGCTTCGAATCCACTGAAAAGTATATTAAAATAGTATAGTTTTGGTTCCTCATATGTGGATTATCTGGTGAGCTTTTTTTCCCCCTTCCTTTCCTTTGTCTTGTCTTCCAAATGCAGGTTTTTCCTAGAACAAAACAACCGGATATTTCAGACTTTGTTGGAGGTGTCTGCAAGTCAAGACAAAACTCTGACAGCAGAGCATGCCCGGGGCATGGGTCTAGACCCCCAAGGAGACCGGAGCTTCCTCCTGGACCTGCTGGAGGCCTATGGCATTGATGTCATGCTGGTTATTGACAACCCCTGTTGCCCGTAGGAGGAGCCAACAGGACTGGGAGCCGCCTCACGTGGGATGTGAGCAGCCTGGAGTTCATCCTAGGCCCCCAGAGGGCCTCATTTTTTTTAATTAAGTTGACACAAAGGAATATTGTTTATACTTTCCAACAAATGTAATTTTTGCAATTTCCTTTCTGCCCTTTTCCCTAGAGGTAAGGTGAGATCGCCTTGGTTTTGTGTCCGGCCGTGCTAGGATGCTGGAATCTGCCACTTTTCCCCAGAGCTGCTGGTCCTTTGGGTTTGGTCTTGGTTGTATCACTAGGAGTGGGCTGAGCTCTGGAAACATTGGGATGGACTCTTCAGAAAGTCTGTGTTGTCTTTGTCCCTTGATGTATTCGAGAATAAGACAACCATCTGTCCCGTGTGGCCTTAGATGTTCATCTGTCTAAAGGCAGAAACTAGACCAGATGATCTTTTAAGGTTTTTAGTAGTTCTAGAAGTCTATAGTTTTGGGATCAAATCCCTTTTCTTGTTCATTAGGGCAACTCAGTGTCTTCTCTGTTTACTTGAATAGGGACCACAAAGAGAGACAAAAGGATGCTTCTGACATCAAATGTGAGTTTATCTTACAGTCAGAATGACAGAAGTTGCTTATCAGTAAACTGAAAACTAAAATTACAGAATGAAGCCTTGAAACCTTCCTCAAGGTAACTTAATGGTGGCCATGCAATGTCATGTTCCTCTTTCTCTGAACCCCTCTTGGGATAAATCAGGAAATTGCTAAGGGCTAATGCTGGCCTTGAAGCTTGCAAGCAAATTCATTTTCCAATTTAGTCTCTTAAGGGTTCAGTGTGCCCTTGGAGTAAGTTGGGTATTTTTAAAGGGTAAAGTTTGGGCTGCTGGAGGATAGAACAGTTGACGTTCGAGCAGGATAGAGAAGCCGCTCTATGAGTCACTTCATCTGGACACGAGTTCTCTGGAGGCATTAGTAGCAACACCTCTGGGTCAACACAGATGTACTGGATTCCGGAATCTAGCAAGCATCTGAGCTGGTTAACTCAGAGGGTGGAGCATGATGCTAACAAGACCATTTATCACTTTGGACCCCTCACAAACACACTTCTCTTTAGCAGAGGTGACATTCCTTAGGCTAAATAATTGGATTTAGGGACATAACAGATTTGTTAGAAAATGTGGCAGTGGTCACACCCAGGACACTGGTCAGGAAGCCTGAGCATCAGCGATGGATTTATCTATCCATCCTCTGCAGTGCTGTGCTCTAGGCTGGGTCTCGCTCCTTGCCTGTTCTCTCTGGTTGGCCTTTGCAGGAGGGCAGCTTACGTGTTTGTCAACCAGTTAGCCAGTTCCTGTGAGTTGAGTTTAGGCCTTTTTGGCCATGGTTGAGGATTTTGATTTGGGATACCGGGTTGTTGACGACAAATAATTTCTTCCTCCATACCCTTCTCACCTGGCTGTGTTATTGGAATAGCCCATCAATGAATACATCCATGTCTGTGACCAAGACCCAGCCAGACTAATGTACACAGCAGAGAGAAATAACATTCAAATGGTGGGTCACACATCTCATCCCAAGATAAGGTTCTTACGGTTCATGCTTTATTCAAAAGTGTTTTTCACTATAGCTCCTTCATACGGAATATCAAAACTGAAGAAATTCATATGTGGAAATGCAAATAGACATTGATTAATGAAGGTAGCATCTTTATGTAAATATATAAATAAGTTTGGGCATTGAAATGTAAACTGTACAGCTAATACACTTTTCTCTGCACTGTGAGTTGCCACCATTTCAGTAAGGTGTATGTTTACAAAAGAAAAAAAAAATCCATGTTTTGAGGTTGATACCTCACCTATTTTCTCCTTCACATGCAACCCTCTCCTCTTGCCTCTGAAGGGTTGATGGGTCCTTTCTAACTTAGGCCAAGTAATGGTTACTTTTCGTGGTATCCTGAGGCTCAGGGTGTTTTAAGCTGGGGGTAGGTGGTTAGAGGTAGGAGTAGGGGTGAAAGGAAAGGCCTGATTCTCCTAGAGGACACAGGAAGACTTCCTTTTTCTGGATTTGGGGAATCTGCCAGGAGGGCTGCTTTAGGCATTTCTGCTCCGAGCTTTCTGTATGCAAACACTTTTGTTTCCTGTGCTGTTTTAAACTGCAAGCTCAGAAGTGCTGGTATCAAGGTAGCAGGGTGAGAATGAAGTTCCTGTATTTTCCTTTGAATGGTGAGTCTGGGCTTCTGGGTTCCCTTAACTTGTGCTTGTCTAGGTAGCTTTCTCTTGCATCTCCATGTGTCACCCTCCCACTCATGGAGAGGGCCAGGGTATGGGTGGCCCCAGAGGAGAATGTGCCAGTGAGGCAGTGCCATGTTTCAGGTCATAGGGGCCTTGGGCTCAGCTGACCCCAATGCAGAACTTCTCCCTTTAAGAGAGATCCCAAGAAATTGGTCCTTCCCTACCTTGCCAGCTTCTTCAGAGGGCCAGAAATCTTGCTTAGAGCTTCTGCTTGGCTGAACAGCTTGTGCGTTATCTCTTCGGTTACCTTTGCCACCGTTGATCGTCCTCAGAGTATGTCTTGCCTGGGCTATGAAGTGGAGGCTGTGGCCTCCAAAATCACCTAAGGCTTGCTTTGTACCAGATTCTGCTCCCCCACATCAGAAATTAGCAGGCACAACCCGGGATCCTTTGCTGCCAGTTTTCTACAAGGGGAATTCCACAGTGACAACAGAAGCTAGGAGCCATGTGGACCTGCTTTTCTGCCAGTCTTGAAATATTTTCTGAGAAGCCATCTGCTTTTGTTCAGAAGAAAGTGGTAAACATCGTTCACAGACATCTAGGTCTGTAAGCTCTTTAGGGGCGGGCATGATGATTATCATTGACCTCCTGGAGCAGGGTTGGAAACCTGTGGTGTGATACCTTCTGCCACTATCTGCTGCCTGGCCTCAGCCCTCGCCTGCCTATGCAGGCCTAGTTCTCCTGTGAAGCTGTAAGCCTGATCACATGCCATACTGTGAATGAACCATGTGCTGGTTTGGAAATAACTTGCTCACCTGAGATGCTGGCTAGGCTGCCCTATTTATTGTTCCTAAGTTAGAAGATCCCAGATGGGAGTAGAATCCATGTTTGGAGCTTGTTGGTATCCATGTAAAATATGACAAAGGCCTGTTAAAGGGGGTGTTTTCAATTCTGTAGGCTCAGCAGATGATACTGCTCAGCCTTTGGGAAAATGTCCAGTTAGCCCCTGGCTTAGGACTCTCCACAAGGAGTTAGAAATGGTAGAGCTTATCTCCTACCAGACTAAAAAAAGCATGGGCCAAATTATGTGTTCAGAATTTGCTTGGGCTTTTAATGTGAAATATTCTCTACGCCTGCTGGAGACCATTCCAGTGTCAGTGTCCCAACTGGGACCTGTACGATCCTCAGTCAATTATGATTAAAATGAATTAGAAGGCTTTTGCCTTCCATATCTATCATCTATTATAGCATCTCTGCTTCCATCTGGTTAAGGGAGGGAAGCTGAAATCACTGATGTATCAATAGAAGTAATTTAGCATAGGAACTTGCATTTGTAACTTATCTTGTTTTGTTCTACTTGAAAGTCAAGAAAGTTAAGATAGCACACGGTGCAGATGCTCCCAGATGCCACATGTGAAGATTTGTGACCATGTGACTACTGATGATCTTTTGGCTAGAAGATAAATCTTAGCTAAATCACTGTTTTTCATTCTAAGGGCTATGAGGATGAATTTGCTATCAGTCTTGATACACTGAAAGCCATTCAAACACACTAAAAGATGAAATCACTCACCTTTAAACTGAGGCCTTCAGGGAAGGGCAGTAATGAATTAGCCTTTCAGTCATAGGACATCAACCCTCCTAGAAGAGGCAGAGACCTGAGGGACCATTTATTTCCCTTTGAAACTGCATAGCCCAGGGACTGGATTAAGATGCTTTCTCCAGTCTCTGTATAGGTCAGCCTTGCATAGGTAAAGGAAGAGTGGGCAGGTGGATGAATAAAATAGGATAATGCTCAGCTTGGCAGTGAACTTGCCTTATTGTGATGACAGTTCTAACATGGGCAAGAAAATTAGCATGGGGACCAATATGCCAGGCATGGGCTTTTATCTCCCTAATAGATCCCAAGCTTAGTGGGCTTGGATTCTGCGAAATGGCCAGTGCTCCTCTCTTGTCCCCTGTACCTTATAGTTATACCCTGGGGTGGGAATCCTGCTGACCCTAGTCCCGTCCCTTCTCATTTCAGGAGAACTCTTTTCTGATTCAGGTAGGGGGAGAGGGGGAGTTAAGGGCTCCATTTACTCCCAAGTCATGGATTTTTAATATTCCATTTTTATTACTAATATACCTCTGTTCCTAGAAGCTACTGGCGTACTGAGTGTTGTGGGAAATGGCTGTGAATTAAGTTAATGTTTTTCTTATAAGAAATGGAAGTTTATTTTTTTATTGATATTACTGTGTGATGAAATGAGTATGCATATACTGAAATGGAAGGAAATTTTAAAACTATTCTAGAGGAAATGGGCAGTTTTGTAATTTGGTAGTGGCTGAGACCCTATAGAAGTTTTACTATGTAAATAATTTGGAGAGTGAATAAGGAGATTGTGCTATAAAATCTTGACAGCGCTCTTTAGGAGGCAGACTTGACAGTCCTAGGAAGGTTGACATAAAAACACCAACCTTAAGTAAAACTCTAGTACAAAAAAGGGTAAATGGCATCATTCTTATTTTTGGGCCTCTTTCTTAACTGGAGAGAGGTGGGAGTGGGAGGTAGATTTATAACTGGCACTTTAATTCATTTTTGGAACTAGAATTTAGGGGCAGTTGGATGAAATTGCAAATTTAGAAAGGGAATAAGAATTTTCTAGTGCTATATAAAGACAACGGAGAAAAAAAGCCTTGCTTTCATCTTTTTAGAATTCTCGAATTTTAGCATACTGTGGGGCTTCTAGAGTTAATATGATCTAAATTCAGAAAATTTAATTTTCATAGTAGGCCAGGTATGAATTACTTATGTTTCCTGTAGAATGCTTATTTAGACTAATAATAAATTTACTTTGCTTTCTAAGGCCAGTCAGCAAGTGTGGGGGTGAGGCAGGATGTTTTAATTAGCCAGAGATGATCCATAAAGTGAACAGTCCACACAGAGGTCACTGAGTTGGATGGTTGCAGATATTTAATTGACATTAGAATGAAAACTCCTTCCTTTGGGTAAACTAAACAAAAAGTATACTAAAAATTTTAAGATGATGTTACAAAAAAAAGTTTCGGTCTAATGTGTCCACAAAGATTGTCAAGTAAAGAATGGTGGAGATTCTTGGCTTTTGAACAACCACCCTGGATGAGTGACTTCAGGGACAGAGAGCAGAGGAAAGCAAAATGAATTTTCTGTGTTTACCCAAAGCTTGTTGACTGAATTTTTGTACAGGTCTGGGAAAATAAGCCTAAACAAATAGTTGTAGCCTTAGAAAAACTTTTCCCATTTCTTTCTAAGAATCAGCATAGCCTCCCTGTCGCCTTAAAGGTAAAACTCCTATTTTGATTAATAACCCAGCCTAAGAGTTATAGCAATACGAGAGACTGAATCTATTTTTGTTTCAGGTATTTACCTCATATTATGAAATTGGTAAGACACTTAATAAATTTTGCCCTGAATACTGGTGTGCCCAGGTATGCCGTGCTCTCTCTGTTGCCAGTGGTGGTAATTTTAAGACCTAAAGAAAGCTGGGGTTAATCCTGAAGCTAAGAGTAAATGTTTCTTGAATTGATTTTGTTCTGTGGTACAAATAACATCTATGAATATTGTATCTGTATATATCTGAACCAAGTTATGTGCAGAGAGGTTGACATAACTATATTTACAGAAAATGATTTTTACAATTAAAGTTCACATTTTAACATGAACATGTGTGCTGCAATCCCTTCTCTAGTCCAAGAAATGTGGTTTGTGGTAGGAAGGAATGGTGGCCCACCCCACGAGCAGAGCTGTGGGGCTGAACCTGACTTCACTTGCAGTCCTGAATGGAGGAGACTGGGGAGCTGCTACCTGTCCTCCTAGAAGCCACGATCAGGACAAACTTTCTCCAGGTAATAGGAAACAAAGTTGGGAATAACTACACCACCCAGAAGACGAGTTTAAAACTGTATGTATATATTTGGTATATGTGTATATTCTAAACTTCTATTTCATTTTTAACCTTTTGGGGAGTCGCCAACATTCATTTAGAACTGGTATAGAGTACACTGCTGGCGGCGGCTCTGTAAATCAAATGGCCTGGAATCAAAGCCGGGTTCCTACTTTCTGAGCTGTGTAACCATATAATATTACAGACTGAATGTCCCTTATTTGAAATGCTTGGGACTCAGAAGTATTTTCAGATTTCAGATGTTTTAGGATTTTAGAATCTTTGCATTATAAATCCAAAACCCAAAATGTTCCACTGGGCACTTCCTTTAAGCATCATGGTGGCAAGGTTTCAGATTTTGGAGCATTTCGGATTTCACCTTTTCAGATTAGGGATGCTCAACCTGTAGCTACTTCCTAGGGTTGTTGTGAGAACTGATGCATCAGTTACGTGTGTGAAGCACTGGCACATAGGAATTATAACTGCATACAAATATGTGCAAAGTAGGTATGAGGAAAAACGCTTTATGTTAAGCTCTTATAGAAAGCAACTACGGTGTTTTTAACAAAAGTAATCTTTGCATTTAAGTGAAATTAACCTGTCAAAAGGTTTGTACTAAACAAAATCACCTGGAAAAGGAGGCTGACTTAAAAAATGCAGATTCCTGGGCCCCAACCCCAAACTGGGTTATTAAGTTCTCCTCCAGACAGCTCAGCATTCCAGCTTTGGCTGACAAGGCTCACTCTCTTTTAGTTGCATTGTTAAACATCTTCCATGCAGGCCTTATGGGGAAGGACAAGGCAAAGAACAAAGCAGTCAACAATAAGGAAACCAAGCCCTCACAGGAAAGAGCCTCAATCAAGAAAACAAAGTTTGAAACAAGGTATATTTATATTTATAACTGAATTAAGATTCTAATGTGGCTTCCATATCCTTCCCTAATTATATGTACCATTATGATTAGAACCACAAAATGAGCACACATATACACAAACTGGTAGCCTAGCAAAGAAGCAAGCCAGATTCTGCACTGGTCCTTGATACTGTTACAGAACCATGATATGCTGAATGCTCTCAGCTCAGGTGAAAACTTTTATTTTCATATACCACAGTATCCCTTCTCTCTGTCCGTGGGTGGTATGGGATGAGTGATCTTTATGCTGATGTTTGCAACCATCTGTTAGGTCTTTGCTAAAAGCAGAAATTTTACCACCCTGAAGAATATACAGTGTGAAATAAGAAGGCCTTACATTTTGTGATCTTCATTCATGGACTTTTCATAGCTGTTCTGTAATCCACTAAAGCATTGGTCGTGTCTCTCCATGGGATGTGTGGGCATGGTGTATGTAGTCTATCTTAAATGGGATCTGCCTGAGAGTAAGCCTGTATAGCTCAGGCCTGCCAGCTCTGCTTCCTCCCTTTCCCCCCTCGCAGTCTTCGCTCCTTGATCTTCCTGTGGTGCACTGCCGTCTAGAGTGTAAGAACCTCAGGGGCACTAAACAAAGGAAAATTGGTCAGTGGTAGGAAAAGTAAATGGTGTCAATGACAGGCTTGGCAAATCAGGTGGATTTCAGTTCTCTGCCTTCAACAACTAAAGGAGAATCTAATCAAGTTGTTAACTGATAGATCATTATTAATAATTCTTGATAGAGCACTATGATTTTTGTCGAAATTCCAAAGGAATTCAAAGAACTGCACAAAATTAACATACTTCTTTCTATTCTCATAGAACTTATGTGCTTACATCTATAAAGAAATGAAACAAGGAATACAACTGAGGTTGAACCCCATCTCAGCTGTAAATAACATTCGTGTACTCTTGGATAAATGAACTAATTAGGTTAAAGAACATTCTAATAGAACAATTTTTAATCATCAAATAATTATATTAATATTTTCATTATATACCAATAATATTTGTTCTGGACTGACAGAAGAACTAAAAAAACTTACTTATTTCCATTTATACTTTTTTGTTGACAAGGAGATAATGGGGCGAATGATTAAAAGATGTCAGGCATAATAGATTACATTATGACAGGACTCTTGGCTGAAAGTGGTATGGAAATACAGAAGGAGAGAAGCCAATTTAAAATGTTCAACTACTAAAAAACTAGCTCATTTATTTTTATAAATGAATGAACGGTGTCAAATTGTTGTGATATTTAAATGGTACTGAATATATTTAAAATAGCGATATAACAGTTTTTATTGTAAAATACCAATATTTACACAACACCAGCAAATACATACTTTGTCAACTATTTAACTTCCCATGAAAAATTTTAGGTGGCAACTTAGATGGGTGAGGGGATACATGATTTTTCAAAATACTTTTGGGGGGGCACATGAGCAGAATACTTTGTGGACCACTGTTTTTAAAACACTATTTCTCCAAGTATGGCTGAGGGACAACTTACAGAATCACCTGGGAAGGGTGGCTGACTTTTAAAAAATGCACACTCCTGGGCCCCTTCCCCAAATTGGGTTGTTAGGTTTGGGGTGGACCCCAAATAAATTTTCAACATGCATCCCAGGTGGCTCTCATGCATACCATTTAGGAAGCACTACTTAAAAAAATAAAAACTAGCATTTTACAGTATTATAGCCATGGCTGGAGGTGAAAACCACCTCACATACATTTCTGGACTGAGGATAGAACTGAAATAAAAGCTAAACAGAAGCTGGAGCTCACAAAATAGCAGCACCCATGGAGGAGCCTAGAACTAGGAAAGGGTCACCAGGGAAGGAAGACACTTCCCCGGAATTACTAGCACGGTCAAAGAACAGAACAAGAATGGAGGGGCTTAGGCAGGCTAAGCCCACTGTGGGCTCTCCACTGTGGTTGCACTTTTGGATAAAACAGAAGAAAGTCCTTTTCCATCTTGAACCAGCCTGAGGAAAGCTCGTGTTTAGGAGGGTCGACCATCACACCAAAATAAAACATGCACTAACGGAAGCTGATTGCCAAGCAGGTGACAGAGCACACTTTGGGAAGCACTACTGGAGGGGGGCAGAGACATACTTGCCATGAAAATGCCCTTGGGACCCTCTGTCAACACTTTTGGGATGGTTGAGTCACCTGTTCTGTTTTGGTCCCGCCAATGGCCTAAAGTGTAGTCTCAGAGCACTTGCCTTCTGCCTGCTCACTGGGTGGGGCTTGCCAGCAGTTCTCTTTTCCTAGGATCACAGAAGAACTGCAGCTTCCTGGGGAGCAGTTTCACCTCCACAGGCATTGCTTCATACTCCTCACTGTCAATGCTAAAAGAGCCCCCGGCTCCCTGGGGAGAAGAGAATATTCAGAACAGCTCACACCCACATCAGTGGCCTGCTTGAATTGGAAGTCTCTCAACAGCATCAGAATTTCATTATTGGAAAATATCATCCTCTCTTGAGAATTTATCCTAATGTTCTTTTACAAAAAAAAAAAACTTCAGTGCCTACTATGATGGGCACAGTGCTGGTTCTGGAAACATCCTAATTCTACCATCCATGAAAGGATTTACTTCCTTTTTTTGGCTCCTATCTCTTTCCAGAGTATTTTGGGATTTGAACAACATGGTTATAATTTTCAAATATGCATTAAAAGGTAAGGGTCCTGACACATCTTTAAGGAATTTATAAACATAATATAGTCCTTTTATATTATGCTAATCCTTGTCAAATAAAAATAGAGAAAGACAGCTAATTCTCTTATGACAAGCTATTATATCTGCTGGATCATTTTCATTATTCCTTAAGACTTGCTCAGATTTACACCTAAGGTGTATCAACATTAATATCATTACAGGATCTATGAAACCCTTACATAACTCATGCATTTAATTCAATATTTATATCAAAACTGTGATGCCAGTCACTATGGGGATAGCTTCTGTTTACCTATAGTCTTGTTTGAATAATATAATGGCCACATGTCTTCGAAGGCTATCTGAAAGGGCTCCTTTTTTCTCTATTGCCAGTTGAATAACCTAACAATTCAGATTCTATTTCCATTTTTTTTTCACTTACGTAGGTTATTCTAAGCATGGCATTTCATAATACAGAAAAATTCAGTGTTGAACTAAAAACTGATTCCAGATCCTTTGTAAAAAATGTTAAAGTAAAAGCCACTATTAACATTTGCCAGCTAGACAATTCTCTGTACATCTTAATGTAATAACCTTCTGCATTTTTTTACATATGGAAAAATAAAAGCTAGGAGACCTAAAAATCAAGAACCTTGGCTCAAAAATGATGGGAGCCTTAAGGAGTCCAACTCTAAATCCGTGACTCCAAAGGGGATTCTGCCATCCTTTTCAAGTCCCCCCTAATATGAGCCAGAGCCTGGAAAAATGCTTGGCACATAATACTAAGTGTGGATCAGCTAACAGGAAGGAGGGGACACACAGAGGGGCAGGCCGATGAAGAATGAATCAAACACTGTGGGACTACCGACCCCCTTCCCCACTCACCTCGGGGACAAGCAAAGTGCACTGGCTGGCTTGGAGACACTCCGTGCCCTCAGCATGCAGCTTGGGGTTCCTCACCTTTCGACTTCTGTGGGCACAGGAAAAAGCAAGCTTGACACCAGTGATGGCAACTGCATTAGGGTGCAACAATGTAGCAATTCTTTCCCCCTTTTTTATGAGGTAACATAAGTGGACAGATGGTCTATTAAGCCACAGAGTTCTATAAATAATTTTTCCAGCAGTGATTCTTACTTAGTATTGTGATACATTCTGGACTGAATGTAGAGAACTGTGCATGAAGTTATGACTTTCTCTGAATTCTTTTTAAATCATTCCACATGTACCTAATTCTTAGACTGTTAGTCTCAAATTTGAAAATTACAATGAAATTAAATTCTTTAGGAAAAGTGCTAAACTTCTGGTATTTGGTACTTGTGATCGATTACTTGAAGAAGAAAATATTTCTACTCTAATGTAGATCTTTCTTTTATGTAAGACAACTAGTCTTAAAAGTTCTCTGATGACTTCCTATCTGTGGGTCCCACTCCTGTGGATTCAACCACCTGAGGATAGACAATACATACATATTTGCATCTGTACTGAAAATGTACAGACTATCTTATCCCCTAGACAATACAGTAAAACTATTCACATAGCATTGACATTGTATTGGGTATTATAAGTAATCTAGAGAAGATTTAATATGCATAGGGAAGATGTGCACAAGTCTACGCAAATACCATGCTGCTATATAGAAAGGACTTGAGAATCTGGATTTTGGTATCTGAGGGAGGTCCTGGAACCAATCCCCCAAGGTTACTGTGGGATGACTGTATTTATAACACAGTCTACTTGGCATATAATATCTACCTAGACTCAGTGACTATGGAGTAAAATTTCCAGCACATATAGACACACTCCACCTCATGCTATACCTGTGACAGCTAGGCAGGGGAAATACAGTAGAAGCTAATCCAAGTCAATTAGTCCGTTATTTATCATTCATTAACAGTAATTCTACGAAACTATCAGTTTTCTACGCAGCTTCACAGTGTTCTCTTCAGATACCCAGAGGAAACAGACATTACTTGATTTCACTTCCTGTAGAGACCAGAAGGACACTGTGGCCGCTGCTGGTGCTAACAATGCAGAACATAGTGGCTTCGCCTAACCTAAGCAATAGAATTGGGGTGTCTACTTCTGGATACCAGTATCGTAAAGGAATCTGAATATTGCTGGTCTCGCTGGCCAGACTGTCAATGAAGGTTGTGTGATTTCTGGACATTCTGCAGAAGAAAGAGGATTTTCCCTTCTTTTTCCTATCAATACAGCAAGAAAATCAAAAGCTGCAGAATCAGCTATTCAGCCTCTGAAGAATTTATGCAAAGGCGAGAAAAACCAACTTATGTGCCTGTGTAGATAATGAAGTAGCCATGGAGACCAGGCCGTTGCAGCAGAAATGTGTGATCCCTAAATGGGCACGAGAGGGAGCTCTGAGACAAAGCACAAAAAAGCGGAGCCGAGCAGATTACCAGTTGGCATGGGAACACGCCAGCTCCTCAGATGCTCTGAAGGCCGGTGGAGGATTTATAGTATTCTTAACCAATAAAATTCTGGCAGAGGTAGGACTTAACAAATCACAGGACTTGGAAGAGTATTCTGTATTGGAAAAAGGCCTGGGAAATGTCCAAGGTACACCTTTTCCAGTTTTTCATAAAGGCCCTAGGAATAGGAGGACATGGTGAACTGACATAAACCGTAATGGGTACTGTGAAGTGCTTCACAATAGAAAAAGACTTTACACACATTCTCTTACTCCAGACTGAAAGTCAGTCCTGAGATCGGCAGAGATGATCATGTTATTCTATTCTCTAGACAGGGAAAGGATTCAGAGACGCTAAATGATCCAACTTATGACATCAGTAAGTGACAGAATCAAAATTTGCATTCAGCTCTTTGACCCTGAAACCAAAGTTCCTGATGCTATGTCATGCTCCATTGAATTCTTAGGTTTCCACTGAAAAAGACTGCTCTTACATTCTGAGCCCCACAAAATTAACAGTGATGTCCAACATAGGAGAGGGGCACTATACATGTCAGCCCACAGTAAAGAAATGACGTAAAAATTCCCAAACAAGACAAGGCTTTGGCTGGACCCTGTCTTAGACTTCATGGCACACTCTGAATAGTAAAGTCTGAGAAAACCACAAGCATCATTTCCCATGAACCCCAGTCCACTTACCCTATAGTTATAAAGTCTCCTTTGCTGACGGAGTCAGGTTCAATGCAGATGTTCATAAAATCTTCTTTGCTCTAAAAGGTTAAGAACATGAATGTCATTACTTTTTTTTTTTTTTTTTTTTGAGACACAGTTTCCCTCTTGTTGCCCAGGCGTACAATGGCGCGATCTTGGCTCACCACAACCTCCACCTCCCGAGTTCAAGCGATTCTCCTGCCTCAGCCTCCCGAGTAGCTGGGATTACAGGCATGCACCACAGCTAATTTTTGTATTTTTAATAGAGAGGGGATTTCTCCATTTTGGTCAGGCTGGTCTCGAACTCCTAACCTCAGGTGATCCGCCTGCATCGGCCTCCCAAAGTGCTGGGGTTACAGCTTTGAGCCACCACTCCCAGCCGAACGTTATTACTCTTAAAATTTGGCTAATGCAGCCTGTTGCCATCCTCAGCTTTGACGGTTCATAGTTTGAAGCTATGCGTAGTTAGGGGACTCTACTTGTAGTGACTTAATTCTGAACATATTTTCAGTCTTTTTCACTAAGCGCTTTACTGAGGTATACTTTATAGAAAATTCATCTCCATTGCTTGGCTTTTTATTACTACATAAGCAAAAGAAAAACTCCGAGGGGGAGGTTCTGGAAGTTGTCACTCACTAGTAGTCATAGCTGCTCTAGTCTCTAGGATTACTTCTTTTGCAGGCCAAGCTCTCAGCCCATCCCAGCAATCTCAGTGTTCACTGCATATCAGCTTCACATCAGAGCATGGAATCATCTGCTTGGTGTGCAGAGCCCAGGTGGTTGTGCTCCTTTAAATGCTCTACATGCAAATTTGGTGTGCAACCAGAGTTGAAAAACAGCAATCCATTTATTCTATGATAATGTTTAGAAACTTTCCATTTCCAGCCACAGAAAGCCCTGAATGATTTGAGCTTCGACAAAATGGCTATAAAAACATGTTTGGTTCTTAGACCACACCCCATAATTTGCTGCCAGTCATTTACAGAGGCCACACAAACCTGGCCTCTGTAAATCAGTCCCACAACTTCTGTGTCAGCTTCAATAGAGGTCTTGTTTCTTTTGGGGTAGTTCAAATCTGCAGGTCCAGGATAACCCACAGGCCTCTGGGAGCCTTGAAGCCTTTGCCTAAGATTAAAGGGTAACTAACAACTAATTCTCAGCTAAGAATTACAAAGCACAAAGTGGATGACTTTGAAAATTCACCTTTTATTCAACTACTTAGTGCCAATCATGCAACATGAACTCACGGAGCTTGGGTTATGCCAGTGAACAAAACCCACATGAATTTCTGCCTACAAATAACTTACTTTCCATGGTAGAGAGTGAAGGGAATAGATCAATCATAGTAAGGCGGTAAATTATAGACTCTGTTGGAAGATAAGGATATCACAAGTATATTAAGAGTATATTAGAAAATAAGACCAAGGAAGCAGAGCAGGGAACATGAGGCGCTGATGGCAGTGGCTGCATTATGGAAGGGGGTCCGTGGAGAAGCCTCGGAGCAGAGGCCTGAAGGAAGTGAGGGAGTCAGCGATGTGGACATCCAGGGCAGTGGGTCTCAAACTTTAGCAAGTGTCACTGGAGAGCATGGTAACACTCAGAATCTGGTTTTTGTTCGTCAACTAAATATATAAATATAAATATATATAAATATATATATATATATATATATATTTTTTTAACTCAGACTCTGGCCCATCCCAAGTTTCTGGTTTAGTAGATCTGGGGTAAGGCCCATGAATTTTCATCTTGAGCAACTTCTACTTGATACTGATGTGCTGATCTAAGGACCAGACTTTGAGAACCCCTAATCCGGGGATGAGCAATCCACACAAGGGGAACTACCGGGGCAGAGGCCTTAGGTTGGTAGCAGGGGACATACCTGACAGGAGCAGGGAAGAGCAAGGAAGCCTCTGTGGCTGGAGCAGAGCGAGTGACAAGGACAAGAAGCGAGGAAGACAGAGGGAAGAGAAGCTACATCAGCAGGGCCTCATAGACCATGGTGAGGAAGCTGGCTTTTAGGCTGAATGAAGCAGAGAGCCACTGGAGGGTTCTAAGGAGGGAAATATGTTCTGGCTCCATTTTAGCCAGAGGATCACTCTGGCTGCCATGTTGAGAATTAAGACAGGAGCAGTATTGGAGAGGGAGACAGTGGGCTAGGAATTAACATTATAGAGAAATGTGTAGGAATGGCCCGGGGTTCAGGAGCTCCCAGGAGCAGTGATCTCTGGGCTGGGGGGTGAGTTAGAGAGGAGGAAGAAGAATGGGTTAAAGCAGTGATGAAGAATCAAGAGGACAACCACCAAGTCACCAGGCCCAGCGTACAAGGGGAGGAAAAAAAAGAAAATACAGCCACTGCTTAAAGGCTGTGGGGAAGGCAGAGCCCAGGGGAGAGCCACACTGCAGCTAGAACAGGGGTCAGGAAACTTTCTGTCAAGAGCCAAAGAGTGAACACTGTAGGTTTGCAGACCATGAGGTCTCTCTCACAGATACTCAGCTCAGCCATGGTGGTGTGAAGGCAGCCAGAGACAACACTCAAATGAATCAGCATGCTTGTGTTCCAGTAAAATGTTACAGACAGTGAAATTTAAAGACAATTTCCAAATGTAAAAGAATAATACTATTTTTTTTTTTTAATGATTTAAAAATGTAAAACATTGTTAGCTTCAAGGCTGTACAAATATGGCAGCAAGATAGTCGGGCCTGTGGTTTGTCCTTTGCTGACCCCTGTTCTAAAGCTTTGTTCTGGAGGCACAGTTCAGTTACTTATAAAGAAACTGTGGTTCTCCAGAGGTGAGCCTTTAGCTTTGTTAATGGTGAACAGGGCAGCCTTTAGTCTAGAATTAATTTTGACTTACTAGTGAGGCAATACCTTTTTGAGGACACTACTCAATGCTCCATGTCTGAAGAGGATTTTCTACTCTAATTGGTTCGAACATGAACTATTCCTGGCTTTGTGAGAGGACTGACTCTTCTGAGACTGTCCCACCTGCTCCTTATTGGTAACTCAACCTCCGGTCTTGGGTGGTGGTTTCTCACATACATGCACCTGTCAATACTCAGCTGAAGATTCCAGAGAAAACCTCCATAAACCTCTAGTTCAGTTCTGGGTGCAGCTCTCCTCTCTGTGTCTCTCTCTTGTATTCTGCCTTGCAATTCTAGCTGCCTTGATTTCTCAAAATTCTCAAAGGCCACCTCAACTGAGGGAGGCCATGGGCTCTGTCACCCAGGCTGGAGTGCAGTGGCACAATCTTGGCTCACTACAACCTCCGCCTCCCGGGTTCTAGTGATTCTCCTGCCTCAGCCTCCTGAGTAGCTGGGATCACAGGTGCATGCCACCACACCTGGCTAATTTTTGTATTTTTAGTAGAGACGGGGTTTCACCATGTTGTCAGGCTGGTCTCAAACTCCTGACCTCGTGATCTGCCCCCCTCAGCTCCCCAAAGTGCTGAGATTACAGGAGTAAGCAACCACGCCTGGCCGATTTTGTCCAATTTTTAAGGTGTTTAAGGTATAAAGCTGGTGTTTTCTGCTTCATCTTGGCTAGAAGTTTCACGTTAACAATCAAAAATCAATTCATTCTGTTGCTTTGACAGATTAAATGAGGAAACTATTATCTCAATAGATACTAAAAGAGTACTTGATAAAATTAAATATTTAAGATATTTAACATGAAAGATAAAAATGCTTAGCAAACTGGTACCGAGATCGCACCATTGCACCCCAGCCTGGGCAACAAGAGTAAAACTCTGTCTCAAAAAAAGATATTATTTAGAATAGCATAAAAAATTAAGATAACTGGGAATATATCCAGTAAGATATATATATATATCTATAGATATATAGATATTAGGCTATTCTAGAGAAAACTATAAAATTTCATTGAAAGACACTGAAGACCTAAATAAATGAAGAGATATACCCCATTCATATGCTACAGGAGTCAGTACTGTAGAGATGTCATTCCTCTCCAAATTATTCTATGGATACAATGCAGTAAGATCAATATTATAACATTTTTATGTGGAATTTAATAAAATCAACATTCTAAAATATTTATGGAACTCAAATGAGCTAAGAATAGCCAAGAGACTGTAAAAAAAAAAAAAAAAGAAAAATATAGTGGAACTTATAAAACTATAATAATTAAGAGAAGCAGAGTATTAGTACAAGTATGAGAAAACAGAACAATAGAAGAAAGAGACCAGAAACATTTACAGGTATATAGGCATGACGTATGGCAGAGATTTATTGAAGATCAGTGGGGGGAAATGGACATTTCAATAAATGGTGCTTGGACAACTGGCTTTCTATTTGGAAAGAACATAAAATTGGAGCTTGACCTCCATCAGTCACAAAACTCACTTATAGGTAGGTGGGAGTATTTCCTTTTTAAAGAAAAATGAAACTACATTGCAAATCTTTTCACCTATTTTTTTTCTCATATCAATAGATAGAAAATAATACATATATAAAATAGATATGATTTTTAATAAATGTACCAAAATATATTCAGTCTGATTAGTTCACTGCAAATATTTTACTCTTATAAATCCAGTGAGCATAGTTGTGTAAGAGATCCTAATCTTCACACATTCCACACTCCTACACCTTTCATACACTGAATGTGCTGCTTTTAATAAGTGAACATTTTGAGCTATTACATGGCAGCTACACTGTCTTTAAATATTGTATTGCATTTGCTTTTATTTTTATAAAGAATTGTGCAAAAAAGAAACAAATGAATCTGCTGCTCCTAGTGATAAGAAGCACAGTATCATATACTTTTATAATAGGCACAAAGATAAAGAGCACTTGGCATTGTGAATGTGGCTAATCCTGAGCGCAGTCGCATACTCACTGAACTCAATCCAGTCCCTTGTACTCAATCATTAGAGAAAAGAACAATGGCAAAGAACATGAACAAAATGCTCAGAATACATATTATTAAAGACTTATTATAAAGAAGATGTATAATTAGAAATTTTATCTTTCCCTTTTAAATTTCTCTGGAACAGAATCTATTTTTTTTTTTTTTTTTTTTTAGCATTCATATATCCACTTTCACCAGTGTTTTCAGATTTCCATTATGTAAAAAAGGACTGCCTACATTATATATTCATCAGATTATTTCAGTAGGATAAATTCCTGGAAATACAGTTAATAGGGCAAAAGGTACGCATATATTTTAGACACTCAATATATACTACACCAAGTTGCTGAGACAAGATGTTCCAATTTATAGTCCCAGCAGAACCATACACCGCCACTAAGCTTTTAATCTATAACATGCTTTTTAGTCATAATTCAATGTTACTATTTTAATTTGCACTTCTTTGAAGAAATCACTTTTTCTGTCTCCTTACCTATAAAATACAGATAAAGATATCTACCTAATAGTGTAACTATGAGGATTACATAATATTATATAAAATTCTCAGGACAGTGCCTAGCATGCAGTAGTCAGCAAATATAAGCTATTTTCTCATATGCGTATTTCTTTTATGCATTTTCTATTGTTACCCTTTGCTCACTTTTTATATTAGTCCTTTGCCCATTTCTTATTGCTTTATCCTAAGAGCTTGTTATAAAGAAAGTGAATTCCTGGTCTATCACATGCTAATATTTTTCTCAATATGTAATTTAAATGTTTGTATAGAACATCTTTTTAAATAAAAAGACAAATGCATCAGTAAGATTTTTGCCTTAGATGTCATGCTTAGAAAGTCCTTGTCCTCCTTAAGTTTATACTGATAATCACTTAGATTTTATCCTAATACTTTTTTTTAAAATTTCAATTTTATTTTAAGTTCACATATGTAGGATGTGCAGCCATGTTACACAGGTATAAACGTGTGCCATTTACCCTACTACTTTAATGATTTTATTATTTTATATTTAGTTCTTTAATCAAACTAGAATTTTTTTTACAGGGTGAAAGGAGCTATGTTTTCCAGTGGACATATATTACTTTTATAATTAGAAAACAACTCAATCCTCTGAATATTAATATTAAAATCAAACTTCTCATTATATTAATACTGGAATCAAACTTACCACTCTATTCCAACTCCATCTGCTAATTTTCAGACTGGCCTAGACAACTGTGAACAGACTACTTTGATCTGCATAAAAGCTGAATGTAATTAGTCCACAGTTAACAGTTACTTTCCTATTGGCATTCCCATTAATATAAATTACCAAGGTTTTTGCTATACCAGGGTCAGTAAACTTTTTCTGTAAGTGACCAGCTAATAAACGTTTTAGTCTTTTGGGCCGTACAGTCCATCAAAACTACTCAGCTCTGCCCCTGTAGCACAAAAGCTGCCACAGACCATATATTTGTGAATGAATATGGCTGTGCTCCAATAAAACTTAAAATGCAATTTATGGATACTGAAATTTGAATTTTACATATTTTTCTGTTCACAAAAATTCTTCTTTTGATTTTCTTTGAATCATTGAAAATTAGAAGATTCTTAGCTTCTGGGCTATACAAAAACAGGTGGCAGACCAGTTTGCCAATGCCTGCTTCATTTCAGCACTTTTTGGTGTATTGTTTATAGCGGTACCACCCAACAGAATTTTCTGCGCTGATGGACAGGTTGTATACCTGTGATTTCCAATACAGTGGCTACTAGCCACATATGGCTGATGAGCACTTGAAATGTGGCGAGTGTGACTCAGGAACTAAGTTTTAATTTTAATCAACTTAAATGTAACTGGCCATGTGGCTAATAGCTACCATATGAGATAGTGCATACCTACAGATTGGACCTAAATAGAATCATATGTAGATACAGATACAGATGTATGTGTGTGGCTATTTTTCTTCTGAGGGTCTAAGTTGACATAATTAGTATAGTCACAAAAATAATAGCTATTTACTCAAGTAAAAGCTCCATAATTTTTTTCCAGTGACAAATGGGAATAATTAATTTTCATTTCTAAGGCCCTCTCACCCTAAGTTCTCTGAAAACCAATTAAGCAATGAGCAGAATATGTGATCAGAGCCCCAGAAGCATTTATGCCACTCCTACAGGTGGTAGCTTCTCCCATTGCCGTTATTCCCTAAAGGCACACCATATCCTTTCTCCTGACCCTGCCCTCTCTATCTCCACAGGGTAAAAACATAATAGAATAACTGAATTAGTGGGAGGACTATAGCTATTGTCACTTTTCCTAGGTACCAAATGCTTTTCTAATAAAAAAGCACACTTACTGTCGGGTCAAGCTGATTGCTCCGTGTTGTGATGGACAGTTCAATGGTGGACAGCTGCACATCTTTCCAGACCTCTGGGCTCACCTCTTGGGAAAGGGCTGTGGGAATCCATTAGCTACAGGTCAGTTTCTTCCATTAACACTTCACCACCCACCAGGGACGGCTAGTTGCTAGCTGCTCAGCTCAGCTTCTCAAGCCTTTCTGCTGACTCTTCGCCTTTGTTTTGTTTGTTTCATGCCTCTTATACATAGAGGTAAAAATGGCACCTCTGTGCCTAAAACATCACTACCAAAAGCAGTCACATGAACAGAAAGATTGTGCACAGAGACTGCTATGCCCATTGATGGGACACTACTTGGGCCTGCTCTGGTGGCACACAGAAGGATGAATTCAATGATCCCTGAAAGGCTTCTCCTGCTCTAGTTAAGTCTCTAAACCTGATTTTGGAGATCTACTTTAGGGCACTCCTAAACTGACCAGGGCCCTCCAATCTTCAGTCGCCACATTGCTCACCATCCTGTGGTTGTGCCCAGAAGGATGCAAGCCTTCGTAATATTCTCCTGTACAAAGAAGGCCTTTGTACAGGTGTCTCCTCTGGTCCACTGGCAGGTCTCTCTGTAGGTCCCGTGTACGAGAGAGAGGCTTGATGAGTCTGAGGCCACTCCTTTTAATGTGGAGAGAGAAAAATTTTGTCATGCATCTACAATTCCACTCTGGGAGTTTCTCCCTGCAAAGGTTATTTTTCTACCTATGCCTGCTATAAAGCGAACTAATAATCTCCTTTCACTGGATGGAATGCTCTCTAATTTGGAGCATGGAATCCTCAGGTTTTCTTTTCCTCTTAAAGCTAGATCTGAGAAACCATGAATTCAGCAAGTACTGCCTCCATTGCTCCCCCTAACATGGACTAAGAACCACCATTTACACTTGTCCAAAAAGAGGGTGAATGAACATAGGGTCATCAGTAATAAATTTATCTTTGGCTTACAGATGGTGATGAAAATTGAAACTGATGAAATCCAGCTGCATCAAGTACTTACCTCACTTCTGGAATCTTATTCCACACACAGGCCAGAATGGTTTACCCCAGGCTCACAATTCAGTCCAAGGCTTCTCACTTCTGCATCAAAGCCCATCACCCTCACGCTCTAATTTTTTTTTGTCTTCTGTGTCCTGGCATCCCAAGTCCAGTGTCAACCTGGATCACATCCTGACCACATGAATAATTAAAACCATACCCTAGCCTCTCAGCCCTTGACATCACCTCCAATTCGCCACATCCACCCATTTCCATGGCCACTTCCTGTCCCCTAATGTCACCCAGAACTATTCCACTTTGGAAATCTAAAATTCCGAGATCCTACTCTCTAATCACATCCCATATACTTCGGTTGATTCTTTTGTGTCCATTGTGTCTCTTAGGGTGAAATGCTTCCCTGTTCTCAAGTTTCCATGTGGTGAATTACAGAACAGTAGCAATACTGGCTTCTCCCACTCCACCACTTACTCACTCCTCCCCAAGTCTAGAAGGACCGGTGCATGGATCCAGCCCCTTCCTTTCTCTCTGACAGCGGCTATCTTTGCCTCAGGTGTTCACTGCTTCTTCACGCAATAAGCTTACTGTACTGGTCTCTGCCCTGAAGGCGCTGTTTCAACTGCATACGTTCAGTTCACAGAATTAGGAGATCAGATAGAGACCACATATCTGTGCTGTCCTCCATTCCTGCTGACACTTATAAAGCTGATGTTTTGATCTCCATCTGCCTAGTTCCTGCATTTGTTTTCATACCTTGGTTCAAACTAAAAAGAGGAAGAGAGGGGTTTTACTGTGGGCCCCTGAAGACCTAACTGCACCAAGTTTTCAATCACATTGAGGATTCTACTCCCTGCCCACTCATTTTCCCTCAGTGCCAAGTTGATAGTCAATTACTCTAAATCCCTTTCTTTTTCCACTTACTCTTGGCCCTCCTATGTCTTTATTCTTCTATAATATGTCCTAAAAAGCCCCAATTGTGGATCAGCCTTATCACAAAGTTCCTGTACTCTTACATCATGGCTCAGTATTTCTAGAGGAGAAAATGATACTCCTGCTGAGTATTAATACAAGGAAAAGCAGTCACCCAAAGGAGCATTAGTGTCTACAAATTGTTAATTGTTCATCCTAAGCTGCCTCCTACTTTCATCTTTCTTCAGAATCCCCCATAGCACTACCCACTGCCTTTCTGACAGGATCACTTTGCTTCCTGTACTTCAGTGAGAACATCAGGGATGTCAGTGAGAATAACTTTCTCTAATCTCATTTTCATCTGGACCTATCCTTTACTCCTCTCCTGTATCAATGAGGAAATGGGTCCCTTCTGTCCAGGTACAACCCAGTACTCTGGAACCCACACCCTTCTACCTGCTCATGGATTTTGCCAGTTCAGCCATGCTTTCTGTCTCCTTTCTCCTCACCACTTCCTGTTCTTTTCTTTTGCTTCAGGCTAGAAACACATGGATATTCTCCACTTTTAAAAACTCCACATTGACCCCATGTTTCTCTCAGCTTTTGCCTTCCCTATCTCCTTCTCTTCAAAGTCAGGTTTCTTGAAGGAGGAGCTTGGTCTTGCCGTCTCCACTTCTTTACATCACTTTTATGTCTTTGATTTTCTTCAACCTGGCTTCAGTCCCCACACTTTGGAGGCTGCCAAATTCAATGGATACTCCTCTTATCTGTATATTTAAAGACTTTGCTTTTGCTTCTTGAAACTCTTGGATTTTTCTTGAAATTCTCTCTTCTGTTGGCTCACCTGCACTTTCTCTCCGCACTTCTCAGTCATTTTTAGTGGTTCTTTAAATGTTTATGTCCCTTAGGGATATTACTGGCCATCTGTACTTAATGGTAGTTTCACCAAACCCAAACCCATGGTTTCAAAACCACTCACACACTTATGACGTCTGAATCTATTTCTTCTTCTTCTTCTTCTTTTTTTTTTTTTGACAGAGTCTTGCTCTGTCACCCAGGCTGGAGTACAGCGGCGTGATCGCTGCTCACCACAACATCCACCTCCTGGGTTCAAGTGATTCTCCTGCCTCAGCCTCCCAAGTAGCTGGGATTACAGATGCGCACCACCACACCCTGCTAATTTTTTGTATTTTTAGTAGAGACGGGGTTTCACCATGTTGGCCAGGCTGGTCTCGAACTCCCAACCTCGTGAACTGCCTGCCTCAGCCTCCCAAAGTGCTGGGATTACAGGCATGAGCTACTACCCGCAGCCCTGCATCTATTTCTATAGTCCAGACCTCTCTGCTGAATTCCAGACCTAAATCCCAATTGTATCTTTGCTTGTCTGTACCACAGGTAGTTAAACTCAACATAGATTAAATTGAAAATTTCACCTCTGTTAACAAACTTGATTTAGGCTGGTATTATCAACATCAGTGGAGAACTCCAGTTAACCAAACTGTAGACCCTCATACCAGAAATCTAATAATCCTATATTCTTCTGACTTTTAAGGTTCTAATTTAATAGCTCTTTAATCCGTCTTCTATTGTCAATGGTCACTGTTACTTCCTTAGTCTATATGTCACTTCCCACCTGACGACTTTAACAATCTTCTATCTAATGTCCTTGCCTTGAGCTACCCACGTCCTATCTGGTTTTCTGTTTAGAAAAAAACAATTTTTCTAAAATGCAAATCTGCTCATGTCATGCCTCTGCTTAAGACTCAGTAACTCCCCATCACTTTCAGGATAAAAGTCAAATTGCACATCAAAACTTGCCATAACCTGCCCTTACCTAACCCACTGGCTTCACTTCCTGCCATTTTACTGCATTAATCTTAATTAAGGGCCATGTCACAACACTTTGACTTCACACAGCGTATAAAATGTCTCAAAATTTAGTGTAAGTGTCACCTCCCCGGGAAGAGTTTCTGACCTTCGTTAGATTTAGATGCCCCTCCCCTCTGCCCCATCTTAGTCTTTCACAGCACTCGCCAAACTGCTGATTTACTTTGACTCCCTCCCAGCATATGAATACTTCTTTAGGGTAGGAAACCTGTCTCATTTGACTTTGTATCCCAAGCATACATCAACAATTGTTTGCTGAATAAATGGCGGAAACAGTTTATATTCTCTCTGACTCTACCGTTTAAATATGTAGCTACTCTGTTTCTTCCAAAATGTACTCATGACTGCACCAATGAAATTATTCCCTCGAGGAATAACACATTTTATTAATCCAGTTTGCCTTTGGTATATAAAGACCTTGCCCTCCCAAGTTCATTTTTAAAATCACGTACATTTACTTCTAGTACTTTAGTGTAAAATATTTTAGTGTTTTACATTTAATTTTTTAATCTAGTTAGAATTTTTTTTTGAAAGGTAAAGCTATGTTTTCCAAATGTTTTGCTATGAATATATATTACTTTTATAATTAAAAAAACACTCAATAACTCTGAATATTAGCATTGGAACCAAACTTCTCACTATATTCACACCCCATCTGCCAATTTTCAGATTGGCCAGCCAAACTGTGAATATACCACTTTGATTTGCATAAAAGCTGAACATAGTCTGTAGTCCACAGATAAAGATGACTTTTCTATTAGCATTTTCACTAATAAAAATCGTTAGGTTTGTATAGTATAGAATAGCACTGCCCAACAGAATTTTTTCTGATAATGAACATGTTTCATATCTATACTCTCCAATACAGTAACCACCACCCATATTGAGCTACTATAGTTTGAAACCTACTGATATAAACACAAACCTGTACAATTAGATATTATATATTCAGATATAAATCTTCAATTCATTTCCAGGTAGTAATATAGACAATCATAACAAATAATCGGTGAGACATATGTCATTAGGTTCAAGGTTTGTCTGGCAAGAGTGAATTAATGACAAAGGGAAGTAGAATGCTAAAGAAAAATTAAATATGGGTTTGCTAGTGGAGGAAATGAGTTGGTAGATGAGGGGTGATTCCTTATCAAAACAGGAATGCTTTCTGTATTTTTATTTAATCAAACATGCCCCGTTTTAGTGTTGAGGCATGTCACATTCATCTGTAGCAAAATATTAAAAATATATACCAAATACATGTATTACAGAGAAACAACAAAATAACACAGCAAATTTCTACACTGTAAATCACATTTACCTTAAGAGTGCTGAAAAAGTGGGCTGCTTTGGTTTTTAGAGGCCCAAGATACCAGTACCTGTGAAAAGACCGAGATAAAAATCAGATAAGAATATTAAAAGAATCATCATGTGACAGATACTATTCATAGCAGACAATACATTAGAATTACATCTCTGCTATGAGTGGCTATTCTGGTAGCTAGGAGATTATGGCTTAGTATAAAAGAGTATTACATTCAATGTTAAATCCACATTTCGATGCCTTGTCAAGCTATAGGTAATTAGTTATACAGTAAAGATTCCTGCAATTTATGAGAGATATATAACCAGGCTCCTTGAGTCACTAAATTCACAACATTCTTTAAACATATTCTTTAAACCATAAAATATGGTCCCGTATAGAGTTGTCCCTCAGTCCAAAGTCTGCAGATGTTCAAGTCCCTGATATAAAATGGCACATTTGCACATAAACTATGTACATTCTCTTGTATATTTTAAATCATCTCTACATTGCTTATAACACTTAATACAATGCCTACACATCACTTGATTTTCATGGATTCAACACAGTACTTGGCGTGCTGCAAATTCAAGTTTTGCTTTTTGTAACTGTGGAATTTTTTCCCCAAATATTTGCTAGCTGCATTTGTTTGTATCTGTGGATACAATGGGCTAACTATACCTTCAAACGAGCAATGAGTAAAGGATGATAAAGCCACACCAAGATACAAACGCCGCATGCTCTGATGTGCTGATCCCAAGCTAAATGACTAGATCCTGTACACCATGTCCTCACACACGCAAATGCACATACACACACTCAGTTAAATGTGTAAACCAGCATGTCTTCACATTATTATTTTACACAGCTTTAAAACGGCAAATGTTAAATCTGGGAATAAAGAGAATCTATTGCATATTGCTAAATACATAAAAGCTACTGG
This sequence comes from Cebus imitator, assembly GCF_001604975.1. NCBI lineage: Eukaryota > Metazoa > Chordata > Mammalia > Primates > Cebidae > Cebus > Cebus imitator. Next base: position 2,843,145 of record NW_016107575.1, on the reverse strand, counting down.
AGAGAGAAAGACGCCTAATTGGAATTAGCAAATGGCACAAAGTAGATTCTTCTCTTAAAATTTGTCTCTGTTAACAAATCACTCAACATTAACTGCTCTCTATTGATTCTGATCATATACCTTTATTTAGCACCTACTATGAATATGGAGGAAACAGAAGAAATCTAAAGTATAAATTTCCTTTGAGAGCCTATGATTTGAGAAAATAAGGCCCAAATAAGTAAAAGAAAACAAAGAAAAGCCTAACCTGATCACTACTTATTGGTAAGGGGAATCAAAAGGAGACAAAAAATCATTAAGGGTCTAAAATCATTGGAGAAGCCATGCTTATAAAATGAAGGGCACAGAATAAAGTCAGGGCACAAAACTTAGAGTATGGGAAATAGGATAACAGCCAGAGAAAGAGGGAAAAGCTTAGAAGTAAAGATGCATAATTGCATAATTAGGGGTGATGACAGAGAAGTTGGGCCTGGAATACCAGAAAAAGAGCTTAGATGTAATCCAAGAGGGAAAGCAGAAACTTTCTAAATGATTATTCAGGCTAATATTGTGCTACTACTAATGAGGACCTTGATCATCTGATTTTTTATTATTTTTTTTTAATTTATATTTTGCTGCTTTTCCTAGTTAGCCAAGTAGAAGATCATCTCAACTCAGGCAATCACCTTGTAAATTTTCCTCAGTTTCCTTCATCTCTAGCAATAGTAAAATTTGCCGCCGGGCGCGGTGGCTCAAGCCTGTAATCCCAGCACTTTGGGAGGCCGAGGCGGGTGGATCACGAGGTCAAGAGATCGAGACCATCCTGGTCAACATGGTGAAACCCCGTCTCTACTAAAAATACAAAAAATTAGCTGGGCATGGTGGTGCGTGCCTGTAATCCCGGCTACTCAGGAGGCTGAGGCAGGAGAATTGCCTGAACCCAGGAGGCGGAGGTTGCGGTGAGCCGAGATCACGCCATTGCACTCCAGCCTGGGTAACATGAGTGAAACTCCGTCTCAAAAAAAAAAAAAAATTTGCCACTGTCCTTGTAGTCTTCCTACAGCCAGCTAGGAAATGACTTCTCCTATCTCTACATTGCTTTCTTAATACAAAGAGCAACGCTGTGAATGGGCCTAGCCAAGGTAGTACGTAATAACAATCGGAATTTTAAAATTCTTTGTTCAGAAACCAATCGAGATATGGGGCAAGTATATAAAATAGTCTGAAAAGCGTTGACCTGTATTGTGTTTTATTGCTGCTTAACACAGTTTGGAAAGCAACTTGTCCTAACCAGACTTTTTTAGGGAAAGCTAAGCAGTTCCTCTTGGTGAGCTGCTGGAATCTGAGATATCAGTTCAAACCCAAGGTAACTGTGGAATCCCATAATCATGGCACACTTGCAAATAAAAAGATGTGAAATACTTAAGAATGCAGTGTATAATATAACATGGTAATATCTCTCTTTTGACATTCCACTGTCAGGAATTTCATTAGTAAGAATAAAAAGTGAACAAAGTGAAAGGAATTTCTGTTAAAGCTGGCCTATGAAGTGAAAGAGCAGTTTCTTGAGAGCTACATGTGAGATCAGTCACAATTCATTTAAACCATACTCAAACTGTAAGCCCTCAACTTTAAGAAAAGGTAAAGAGAAAATACCACCCACTAGGTATGAAGCGAATCTCATGCGGTGTCCCCTTCAGTCCTCCTCAGCAAGCCCTTGCCTACTTTACCTCTCCACAGCAACTGGAACATGACACACCCTCTCTCCAAGACAAGACTTTCATTGTGCACAATGGATTCTCCAAAAATAAGTCAATTCTCATGAAAAGCCAGTGCCGGCCCTCTAATCAGCTCCTCAACAGGCCGGTTTCTCCCGTCTCACAGCACAGCCAGGCGCCGCCTTTATTTCTTCTCTAAGAGCAGCAGCCTGTGGTCTCCCAATTTGTGAGGCCTTCACAAAAACGCCTCTCAGGAAAGTCATCTGATTGCAACAGCTCCGTAAGGCTGTAGCCCAGGCAGTGCCTTCCACTTGGTACCCAGCTAAGCAGCTGCAGACTGACATGCAATCCAGTTCTCCCTGTACCCTAGCTTGAGCCTAACCTATGCTCCACCACTGTGTCTAAAAATAGAGACCACTGCCCAGCTACTGTCGAGGAAACTGCAACTTTCCCCAGCCTTTCTGCATATGGGACATAAACCTCTACCTGACTGTTCCTATCTCCATTATTCACACATAGTTCAACCTCCAGGCCCCCAATTTTATTCCCAGATCACTGTGAGTTAAAACCTGAAAGGCAGGGACAGAATAAGATTTTTTTTAAAAAACGTCAAACATTGATATAGTAATCCTTTACTTGCTAACTTTGACGCCAGCATCTCTGAAGGATCCCCATCGAAGGCCGGTCATTGCAAACACGGGCTGTTCCTTTTCACCCTGGAAGTTAAATACATTTCATTTAAATTCATGATTACAATCACTCACTGGGAATTCTTTACATGTAAGTACTCAGCAAATGTTCATGACCTACTTTTCATCAAACCAAAATTCTAAAAAAGTATGCTCAAACTTTAAAGATATTAACCCTGTGAGTGTTCAGTAAAAATACTGACATAAGTCACACTGTAATATGAAGCTAATTTTTTTTTTTTTTTTTTTTCTGAGACAGAGTCTTGCTCTGTCGCCCAGTCTTGCTCTGCGCTCTGCAGCGCAGTGGCGCAGTCTCAGCTCACTGCAACCTTCGCCTCCCGGGTTCAAGTGATCCTTCAGCCTCAGCCTCCTGAGTAGCTGGGACTACAGGCGCGTGCCACTATGCCTGGCTAATTTTTGTATTTTTAGTAGAGACGGGGTTTCACCATGTTGGCCAGGATGGTCTCAATCTCTTGACCTCGTGATCCGCCCACCTCAGCCTCCCAAAGTGCTGGGATTACAGGTGTGAGCCGCCACGCCCGGCTTATAAAGCTAATTTTTACATATTAGGTTTCATGAATCTGCTGGCAGGGGAACATACTGTCATACTTTGGAGTGTACATTAGGGAGAACCTAATTGTGTTGCTTCAGGTCAGCTAAAATTTCTTTTCTTTCATGTACTTGTCCAAGGCAAAGATAATATAAGCCTGCATTCTCCTAATAGGATCAGGAGCTCTCGAGTCAGATCAGAATCCTGGTACTCTAGAATGTTTCACCTGAATATCTGAAAATACAGTCAAAAATGTGTTACAAAAAGTCAAAAAGTGATTTGGATTTAGTCCAATGTTTTATGGCCAAATATTGCATATTTTAATCAGTGAGTTTCTAATACATCAGTGAATTAAGCAATATAGAGAAAAAATATACAATACAGCCAATGTCCCTAAGAGTTTATGCTCCACACTGAACCTTCCTTAAAACTGATAATCTAGGTACCAGGATTCTAAATGGAATTTTTCCTGTAGCTCAGAATTTCATCTAAAGTCTAAGAGCTGAAAACTGACAGGCACCTAGGCCCCTCGCCCCCGTCCCCCAGTTTAAAGAGAGCTACCAAATACTACATAAGACTCCACAGAAGTTGCTAAAAGCGGCCAGAACCATCTTGATTCCCACCACAGCCAGTGCAAGCAGAAGAGTAGCAACTGGAGGCAAATCCTTGGCAGTTCAAGTCGCTGCCTGGAGAAAGCATGCAGTCTTCTCTGCAAGGGAAAGAGTGCTTCCCTCAGTACCACCTTCACTCCTGTTTCACTACACCAAAAGCAAGTCATCTGCTTTGGAATGATGAGAATCGAGAAATTTCTAGGAGAATCAAACACAATAAGAGACGCCTGCAAGGAAAGGACACTGGCCTCTCATCCCTTTATCTAGCATCTGCTCATGCAGTAGACTTGCATTTTCACTCTCTGTACCTGCTCTACCAAGGGACAAAGGAACCACAGAGAAATGGCAGAGAAAAAAGGAGACGGTGCAGCAACTCACTGGCTGGTACAGCAAGGACATAGTAGTTTTCTGGGTGCCTAGTGGAGATTGGGGAATATAGCAGGGCTTTGAGTCATCTTGACAGTACTCCATCTGAGATCCTACCCCAGGGGTGATAGTACCCAAGCAGTCAGAGGCTGTGGTGAGAGCCAAGCCTGGATGTTCTCTACAGGAAGCTGAAAGAAGTGGAGCTAGAACAGACCTCTAACATCAGAAAACTATGTATGCCGTGGGGAGGAAGCCCAAAGAATTCACACTTGAACCCATAAGACATCCAGCACAGTTACATCAGCAACCAAGAGGGAACTATAATGCTGCCCGGTAAGGGAAAAGATTTTTCTCTAATCCTTTCTCTATGTACCAACAATGAAGGAGGTAGAAATAGTAGGAAGCAGAGAGAGTGGAATGAAAAAATAGCCCAAAGACATTGATGGGAAGGAGGACTGCTTATTAATATAAGAAGGTGATGGAGGATATCAATGATACAGTAACATTTGAACAGAGACTTGAGGTACATAAGAAATCCAAAGGAGGCCAGGGAGGTCACAGGGACTGGACTGTGCTTGGCCTTGAAGGCCTTTGAATGACTTCGGTGTTACTCAGAGATGGGAAGCTGTTGAAGGGCTCTGGGCAGAGAAGCGCCGTGCTCTAACTCCTGACCATACACTGGCTGTTGTGCTGACCACAGACTGTAGGGAGGCAAGGGCAGAGGTAATAAGAGCTAGAGGACTCCTGCAATGATCCAGACAAAAGATGAAGGCAGCTGGAACCAGAGTTCCAGAATAGAGGCAAGAAAGAAAGCTTGATTCTGGACATATTTTGGAGATAGAAACAATATGATTTCTTGACTGACTGGGGGAGTCAAATATGACTCCGGAATTTTGGGGTTTAATAAGTGACGATTTTATCAAAGTATAAGTGATCATTTAAAGACTGTATTATTTTTGGCTGGGTGTGGTGGCTTACGCCTGTAATCCCAGCACTTTGGGAAGCTGAGGCGGGTGGATCACTAAGTCAGGAGTTCAAGACCATAGTGGCCAACACAGTGAAACCCTGTCTCTACTAAAAAAAAAAATACAAAAGTTAGCTGGGCATGGCGGCTCATGCCTGTAATCCCAGCCACTTGGGAGGCTGAGGTAGGAGAATGCTTGAACTGGGACCTGGAGGTTGCAGTGAGCCGAGATTTTGCCACTGCACTCCAGCCTACGCTACAGAGCAAGACTCCATCTCAAAAAAATAAAATAAATAAAGACTGTATTATTTCTTAGGAATGTTACATGCTGATCACTAAAGATTTATAAAACGGTATAATAACATAGAACAATTATTTTGAAGTAAGAATCCTCACAGAATAACTAAGCGATCCTAGGCAGGTCACTTAACTTATGAACATTGGCTTCTGCCTCTGAAATCAGGGTCATCTTTTGCTTAAAACTAAAACTTCTCTACATTATCTCCTATGAGTGTATAAAGGGCTATCACCACTGTATCCTCCCCTGCTAGCAGTGAGTGGCCAATAATAAATAGAATTTATAATCAATAAATATAATTTTAAAATTGCTATTTTTAATCATAAAATGAGGTGACAGGATAACCTCATAAAGCTTTTATATGAGCCAAAAATATCCCTACTCTCACTGGAATTTCACAAACATCACCTCTTATGTATCTGAAGACAGATAAGTTTTTACTCATCCGCTCAATATTGCTGGAACCCCTACTCAGCTAGCATGGCGCTGGGAGTTGAGGACGCTCAGGGGAACAGGCTAACATGCTCCCTGCCTCGAAGTGCTTACATTCCCTGCCTAGCCTTTATGCTCTCCAAGCTAAATGTCTAGTCTTTCCATTGTTCTGCTTGATTTTACAGCCTCATTACCTTGTTTACTCAACCCCCTCTGTTGTTTGCCCCTCTTAATTCTGTCATCTAGAACTGAATCTCAGTGTTGTCTAAATTAAATCCCACTTAATGCCTTCACCTTAACAAAACTGCTAAGTAAGTATAATAGTGTGGTAAGTTTTTATACACCAGGCTTCTGATTTACATTGAGATACCTAGAGTATTAGGGAAGTAGGTACAACTGTACAATGGGTGGGAGGAGCTAAGGAGATGGATGGTCAAGGAAAACATAATATAAATTTTAAAATAAAACACGAGTTATTTTTAATTGATAAATCACACTTGTATATGTTTATGGGGTACAATGTGATTTACATGTGTATGAAATGTGGGATGTTTAAATCAAGCTAATTAAATATTCATCACCTAATATACTTATCCTTTTTTGTGGATAAGTAAATTAGGTGATGAATTTTTTTTTTTGAGACATTTGAAGTTTATTCTCTTAGTCATGTTAAAATATACATTATTATCTACTATAGTCACTCTGCTATGCAATAGATCTCAAAACTTAATCCTGCTATCTAACTGCAACTTTGTACTATTTGGCCAGCATTTAAAAAACAAGGTACCCAGATTAGGGGAGGTTGGAAAGCACTGGAAAGAAGAGAAAGGAGAGAAGAAAGTGATTCTAGCCTAAGGGAGAGAAACAGCAGTATGTGTCTATAGCATTGCCTCGAATGTCATAACATGTTAACAAGCGTTATGTCTGAAGATGCTGCTGCTACTGCTGCTGATGATGACAGAAGATTCCATGGTGAAAAAAACTGGAAAATATCAAACTTACTTGGTTTGAAGCAAGTTATGTTTACTGCAGTTCTTAGAGTCTTTAGTATGTTAATGGACATTACATATTTCCAAAAGAGGAAGCACAATATACAGCCTTCCTGAGATGTTAATTGTGCAACCCTTCTCTGGGAGCACATTTTTGTGTAATTAATGTTTCTTGATAAATGCTATTGTAAAGCATGTAGTATAGGCAAGAGGTGCTGAGATAAGTACTTGAGGCTTGCTGGCTGATCCTCTAACCCTGTTTTCTCTTTCTTCATCTCGGGGGAAGAATTTTAGGAATATTCTGTTAGAATTAAATAAAAAGCCTTGTCACTTCAAAGTTCCACTGATGTGGAATGCTATGTCCTAGCAAAAGGTGGGAATGGCTGTGGACAACAGGAAATGAACAATCACCGCAGAATATGTGTGAGCAGATCTAGAAAATAATTAGTATTCCGGATAGGCATAGGACTGTCAAGATTCAGAAGAGCCCTGAGGACCAGTCATGGAGAGACTAGTCCCTGTTGGGGTATAGATGAACACAGAAAAAATAAGCAAGGTCAGATGACAGACAAAGTAGAAGCCAATAACAGACAAAATACCACTGTATCTTAACCCACTGAAAGTCTGGGTAGGTGGTCAGATTATGAGATAGATGGGTCGGTAAACAAAACAAACAAAGAAAGACAAGCACACGGCCAGATCTTCACAGCAAAGGAGATGTGCTGCCCCAATTCACAGATTCCCTAGAAAGAGTAAATCCCTGGGAGAAAATCACCTAGGGTTTATGGGAGAAAAAACTGAGTAAGCTGGATGAAATAAACATGTAAAGAACACTGAAAAGAAAGCAAGTCCTATAAATCAGATAGATGCCTAATCTAGAAATTTCAGAGATTCTAGATAAACAGGAAGAAAGAAAGTAGAAGGTGCTCTAAAGGAGTTCTGAAGCAGCTTCAAGCATCATCTTAAGAGTATGAGCAGAGCCAGGGTCTAAAAAGGAGTCCATGTAATTAGCCAGGAATGACAAATAGGGAAAAGGGAAAGGTTCTAACTCCCCATGAACTCCTCTCCATGCCTTATTTGGTTCTGTGTTGGTAGGGTCTTAAAGAGTCTAGTTGAAAAAACAAAAAGAAAAAGCTAGAAAGAATTCCATAAACCTCCCCAGTAACTACTCTAAAGTCAAGTATCAGGCATTACAGGTGTCTGTTTATATGGGAAAAACTGCCCTTCAAAAATGACGGAATGGTGACAACTATGATGCCACCTGGACACAGCAGTTAAGTGAAAAACCAACAGACCATGAGAAGGAAAATCTAAATTCTAGTTACATCTCCAGCACGACTAGTCATAATCAAAGGATTCTTTTTTTCCCTAACCTGTCAAATGAAGATACAAATCTCACCTTGACTTCCTCACCGAGTAGGAGATTCAAGTGAAATGTGAACACAGATTGAACAATGTAAAAAGCTAAAGATAAGGCATTATTATTGTTTCCAAGGACATTTTTTTTTTTTTTTATCTTTGGAGAATCTTCAGACATATGTTTAATGGGCTTTGGGTTGTTCTTTAAATAAGAAAAATGTGGTATCAGGCTTTATCTATAATGCTTGTAGTACAAGGCTCTGTCTATACTCTTTTTCCCTATATTCTGAAATTAATTTTCAGAAATAAAGGAAAAAATAGAAAATGTATCCAACTTAGCTGGGTTCCTCAGAAACCAGAGCAGAGACTGAGTACCACGTTTTCTAAGAACTGATTTTTAAAGTTTTCTGCTTCCTGGGTCGTGTCATCAATATACAAAGCCTGTGGTAAATTTGACACTGGTTTCATCAACTCACAAAGTCAGTATATTTCAAAGAAAAACATAAAGGAGACAAGAGACATTTAAATATAAGCACAGCAAGAATTTCCAGTTAAATCTCAGATACTCTGGGATGCATTACTTCTAACACATATATAAGAAAGAATAAATCACTCAGTTGTTAAGAGATGTATCCTGCTGCACCTCCTTTGGTGATAACAGTATTTTAAGTAATATCTTCATAGATACCAATCTGTATAGTACCCTTCCTAGGCTGAAATTTCAGCATAGCCATCCTATTTTGTGAAAACAAGTTAGCTTTATTATATGCTAAAAGATCAAGTGCAATTTAAATCACTTTCATTATGACCAACGACTTCGTGGTGAAGAGTCCACACATCAGTGCATGAAGAAGAAAGGAAAATAAAATCCATGGGGCCCCAAAACAATTACAACAGTAACAGCAAAGATCACTGATCACAGATCATCATAACAATATAGTAATGATAAAAAAAGTTTGAGATATTGTGAGGATTACCAAAATGTGGCACAGAATCAAGAAGTGAGCACATGTTGTTGGAAAAATGACACCGGTAGACTTGCTTGGGGCATGGTTGCCACAAACGTTCAAAAAGCACAATATCTGTGAAATGCAATAAATCGAAGTATAATAAAACGAGGTACGTCTGTATAACAAAGAGGCTAAAGATAAGGTCTAAAACCCATCAGTCAAAAAGTAGTTAAAATTAGCCAGTTGTGGTGGTGGCTGTCTGTAATTTCAGCTACTTGGGAGGCTGAGGCAGGAGAATTGCTTAAACCTGGGAGACAGAGGCTGCAGTGAGCTGAGATCGTGCCACTGCACTCCAGCCTGGGTGACAGACAGTGACCCCTTCTCAAAAAAAGAAAAAAAAAAAAATAGGTATACTTTACTGAACTGTACACTTAAAAAATGACTACACTGGTAAATATTGTTTTTAGCCACATTTTTAACATAGGAGCAAAAGCATATTAATTAGCGATAACTAGAATTAATGGGTAAAATTATTTTCTCTGGGGAGTAATACTTGGGGTAGGAATGGAGGAGCAACTATTTTTTTTCATTATAACCTCATTTGAACTGCTACATTTGATTTTCTTTAACATGTAAGTGTGAATTACTTTCACAATTTTTTCAATATGTAAAGAAAAGATTTACCTTGATCTGCAAGACATCAAGTGGAACGGTCTCTCCTTTCACAATGGCAAGCGTGGCATCAGTAATGATCACACTGTGAAAAACAGGCAACACCCCCCGCAATACTGCCACACGCACTCAAAGCACACACTCAAACACAGTCTCTCTCTCTCTCTTTCCTGCTCAAAGTACTAGTAGCTGATCAGAGCAGAACAAAGTAGTATAAAGAATTACTGACACGAATACAGTGAAAGGCTCTGACAGGGACTCAAAGAGAAAGCTTTGGCTAGAAGAAGTTCATACAAGGCACTGATCATTTATTCATTTAACATTTACTGAGTCTCTGTGTTGTACCTGACTCCTATTTACCATTGGAAAATATGATACTTAAATAATAATAACATTTTTTATTCATTGTAAGAAATTCAGGCATTTGCAAAAACAATATTCTTGCTCTAGAGCCAGAAGGGTAACTAAAGGGCAAGGTTTATTGTAGTTATCTTAGCAAAATATAATCCAGAATCTGAGACATATTTCTCTTATTTTCCAGGACTGCTAGGCTGCACTTCGTTTTAATTGCTGAATCTTTTTAACACAGACTGTTCTTACCTCTACATTCTGATAGTCATTTGGAAGTCTATAGCTTAAAAAATATATTCATCAAAAGGCATGTACTATTGACATCTATGTAGCACATGTGAAACTATGCCAGGCTTGGAAGCAGTTCTAGAGTTTGTAATTTATTAGATCCAAGGTTAGACACACATAAATATACAATAGATAGTCCATAAAAGAAATTTTAAATCAGCAAATGGCTACACAGTAAGACATGCTGTCTCTTGGAGCAGAGAAAATGAGTACACCCACACCACACGCTTCCTTGCCCAGTGTGCCCACCCCTCCTGGGAACAGTCTGCAGTCTCTGTACATGGCTGGCTAGTCTCTTCCTTCAGATCTGAGCTGAACTATCACCACCTCAGAGACCTATCCCAGCCAGCCTAGAGGTATGTCCTTCCCTAAGCTCCATCACTGAACTGCATTCATAACTCTCCACAGTAGATAGATCGCAATTCATGATACGTATTTCTTTATTTACTTTACCATCTGTCTCCTCTGGAGATCGAAAGTTCAACAAGGTTAGTGATGATTTACACCCATTTATTGCCCAATATAAAACCTACACCTAGCACAGTGCATGGCACATAATAGGCATTTAATATTCATTGAATGCATTATTTTATTCTATAAAATTTCCAGCATATAGAAAAAGGATAGATGATTATACCATGAACCCATGCATTCCTCATCCAGCCCTCAGCAATTACCAACTCATGGCAAATCCTATTTCCTTCTATATCCCCCACTCATTGCCCCTACCCTGTATCAATTAAAGTAACCCTAGATATCTTCACACTTCATCCATAAATTATTCATTATGTATTCCAAAAGACGAAAACTTTTTTAAAAAAAGTGAAATATCATTTTCATACCTAAAATATTAAACAATTCATTTATATCAAAATATTCTTACTCAATGTTCAAATTTCCCCAATTAACTCATACGTATTTTAGTTTCTTTGTTCAAATCAGGATCCAAATAAGATGTATTAATTGCAACTGGCTTATAGGTTTCAGGTCTCTTCCAATTTATAGATTCCCTTTCCTCTTCTCTTCCATACTTGAGGAAACAGGTTGTTTATATTACTGAGTTTCTAAGGTTTGGATTTTACTGATTGTATCCCTGTGGTATTAACATGCACCTCCATTCCTTGTACTTTCTGAAAATCTTATCTAGAATAGAAAATCTGTAATGTATTTAGCCTTAAGCTTTTGGCAAAAATACTCCACATGGTGGTATGTACTTCCACCACAAGGTACTTGATATTCTGCTTGTCTCTCCTTTTGTGATGGTGGAAATGATCAATAATCACTGTCTACATGGATTAATTAATAGACTTGCAAACTGGTAATTTAAAAATTCTATTATTCCTTCCAGTTTATTATCTGGTCTGCAAAGAGAAACTTTCTTTCATTCATAATTTGGATACCCTGAAATATAGGTCATATAAGAAAGTCAGAATACTTGATTTTTAAACTTTTTAAAAATCAGTTTTCAAAATAACACATTGATTTCCTAGTATCCTCCAAAAGTGACCAGTTTTTCATTTTTATTTACCTAGTATCACTATGACCTCCTTCAGTGATTTAAAAATATTTGATATATCTTAATACATTACAGTTATTTGCCTTATTGATATTCAAATTGTCCCAAATCAATGCATTTTAATGGTGGGATACAAGGGTCAATATACAGTTAGAATGAACAATGAGAAAGAATAACCACAGAAGGTCCATATCAATGTTACTCAAACTAAGGAAAAACTAACAGCCCTTCCTTAATGCTTACTTAAGCAAGCAGAATTATCTAAGTTTGAAATAACTTCCGTAATTTTTATAAACCTTTTTTTAAGACTTCATTTTCTTAGAGCAGTCTTAGGTTCATAGCAAAATTGAGGAAGGTACAGAGATTTCCTATTTACCCCTACCCCACATATGCACAGCCTTCTCCAGTATCAACATCCCCACCAGCATGGTATATTTGTTACAACTGATGAACCTACATTCACACATCATTATCACCCAAAGTCTACAGTTTGCGACACAGGAACAGAAAACCAAACACCGCATGTTCTCACTCGTAAGTGGAGCTGAACAATGAGAACACGCGGACACAGGGTGGGGAACAGGGCCTGTTTGTGGGGTGAGTCAGGAGGATGGAGAGCATCAGGACAAACAGCTAATGCATGTAGGGCTTAATACCCAGGTGATGGGTTGATAGGTGCAGCAAACCACCATGGCACAGGTTTACCTATGTAACAAACCTGTGTGTTCTGCAAATGTATCCCAGAACTTAAATTTAAAAAGTCCATAGTTTGCACTAGGGTTCACTGTTAGTGTTGTACAATGTGTAGGTCCGGATAGATGTATAATCGTATGTACACACCATTAGAGTATCACACAGAGCATTTCCACTGCCTTAAAAATCCTCTGTGCTCCAGCTTTTCATACCTTAACCTTAACCCTGGCAACCACGAATCTTTTTATTTTCTCTATAGTTTTGCCTTTTCCAAATGTCATACAGTTAAAATTATCCAGTTTATAGCTTTTCAGACTGACTTATTTCACTTAATAACATGCATTTGAGGTATTCTCATATGATTTCATGGCTTGATACCTCAATTCTTTTTATTGTTGGATATATTCCATTGTCTGAATGTACCACACTTTATCGATCCATTCAACTACAGATTAGTTTTTCTTGTGTGAGTTTTGGCAAATTGTGTCTTTCAAGGAATTGGTCCATTTCATCTAGGTTATCAGATTTGTGGGTATGAAGTTGTTCACACTATTCCTTTACTATCTTTTTTGTGTCCATAGTATTGAAAGTGATAGCGTCTGTAGTGATGTCCTCTCTTTCATTTTTAGTATTAGTAATTTGTATCCTTTTTTTCTTAGCCTGACTAGCAGCTTATTGATTATATTGATCTTTTCAAAGAACCAGCTTTTGATTTCTTTTCTTGATTTCCTGTTTTCAATTTCATTGATTTCTGCTCTAATTTGTATTATACTCAGTCCTACACATCCGTAAGTTCTGCATTCATGGATTCAACCCACTGGATTAAAATTATTTTTTTAGACATTGTATTGTAGACTAGACTTTTTCGTGTCATTATTCCCTAAACAATACAGTACAACAATTATTTACATCATATTAGGTATTATAAGTAATTTAGAGGTGACTGAAGTGTATGGGAAGATGTGCATAGGTCACAGACAAATGTTACTTCATTTTATATTGGAAACGTGAGCATCTGTGGATTTTGGTCTCTGTGGAAGTTCCTGGGACCATACCCTTTTTCTCTTTGCTTTTTGCTTTTCAAACTTTCTATTGAGGTATCATTCAGCTCAAAGTTCCTTTCCTCAGCTATGTCAGTCTACTAGTAAGCCTATCAAAGGCATTCTACATTTCTGTTAGTATCTTTGGTTCTTTCTCAGGACTTCCATTTCTCTGCTTACAGTGCCCATCTGTTCTTGCATGATGTCTACTTTATCCATTAGACTCCTTAGTGTATTAATCATCGTTTTAATTCCCAGTCAGCTAATTCAAACATCCTTATCACATCCGCCTCTGAGGCTTGCTCTATGTCTTTGGGTCATATTTTTTGACTTTTAGTATGCCTTGTAATTGGTAGTCTGAAATGACATACTAGGTAAAAAGAACTGCTGTAAATAGGTCTTTAGTAATGTAGGGGTAATGTGTGAAGGGAGGGGAAGCAATGATTAGGTCTTAGGCTTTAATGAGCCTACGTCTCTGGACTTTGAACTTCACAAGCATTTCTCAGTTTTTTTTCTGTTCCCTTAGGTGGGACAGAATGGCTAGAGTGGGCTGGAATTGGCTTTTTCCTTTCTCCCACATGAAAGGCTAGAGCTGACTAGAATTAAGTATTCCCTTCCCCAGGCAGTTGGCCCTTGAGAATACTCCAACAGGTTAGGCTCTGGTTAACTTGTTTCTCCTGAGGACAGGCCTTGTTAAGAAGAACAGAATACTGTTGGCATATTTCAAAATGGTTCCTTTCCCCTACCAATGCCAAAAGCATAAGGCAATTTTTCTCTGATATTGTGAGCTCCTGGAGGTATATCTCATGATACTGTGGGGGGCTCCTTATGACTGTATCCCTCTCAGAGAGGGACTCCTCTCAGAGCTAATCACATTGAGCTTCAGCAATTTACCAATTACAGCTCAGGTTTTCCTACCCTGGCACTGGTTTCCAGTATGTGTCTCCTTAAGTCAAAACCCCCTGTATTTGTCTCTCCAATCTTGTGGGCAGCAGTTTGTCCTATGTCTTCCCTTCTCCTTCAGATACAAGAAGAGATGTTGAGTTTTCAGGATGTTCAACCTTTTATTGTCAGGACAGAGTGGAAACTTCCAAGCTCCTTACATGTGGAACTGGAAACTGGAAGTGTAACTTCTTTAAGTTAGATTAATTGAGGTATGATATACACACAGTAAAATTCATTCTTTTAGGTACGGTGTTTTACACATTTTGACAAATGCTGCAGTCATATAACTACCACCATGATGAATATATGTAACATTTTCAACATCCCCAAAAGTTCCTTCGTAACCTTCTGCAGCCAATCCACTCCCTGCACCTTCAGCTCCTGACAGCTACTGTGTTTTCTGTGGCTACAGTTTTGCCTTTCCCAGGATGTCACAAAACAGAATTGAAAAGTATGGAGCCTTTCCAGTTCAGCTTTTTTCTCTTAGCATGAGCTTGAGGTTCATTTACACTATTGGCTGTTATCAATATTCCATTGTATGGATGTACTGTAATTTGTTTATCCATTTACCAGTTGATGGACATTGGCATTACTTCCAGTTTTTGGCAGTTACGAATAAAGTTACTAGAAATATTCATGTATAGGTTTTTGTATGGACATATGTCCTCATTTCTTTTGGAAAAATACCTATAAGTGTGACTGCTGCTCATATGGTAAGTATATGTTTAATTTTATAAGAAAGTGCCAAACCATTTTCTAAAGTGACTACCATTTTGTATTTGCACCAATGATACCTGAGAGTTTCAGTTGCTGCATGTATTTCTCAGGTTTTTGTTTGCTTTTTTTTTTCTTGTTTATGCTATCCTAATAGATGTGTAGTGGCATCTCATGGTAGATTTAATTTGCATTTCCCTAATGTCTAAAGATTTTCTTCTAGAAGCTTTACACTTATGTTTTATATACAGGTTTACAATCCATTGTGTGCTAATTTTCATATATAGTGTGAGGTATGGGTTGAAGTCTAATTTTTGTATATATTCAATTGTTCCAGTACTATTTGTTGAAAAAACTGTCTTTTCTATTACACATTGAATGGCTTTGGTGCCCTTGTTGAAAAATCAATTGTCCATATGTGTGTGGGTCTAATTCTGGATTCTTTCTTCTACTGATTTATGTCTCTTGTTTTGCCAACACCACATTGTTTTGATTACTGTAGCTTTAGGATAAGTTTTGGAATTAGATACAGTAAATCCTTAAACTTTGTTCTTTTTCAAAATTATTTTGGTTATTCTACTTCTTTTATTTTTCTACATAAATTTTAGATTCAATTTGTCAATTTCTACAAAAAGCCTTATGAAATATTGATTGGGATTGTATTGAATTTATATATCAGTTTGGAGAGACTGACATCTCAGTACTGAGCTTTGCAATCCATGAACACAGAAGTATCTACTTAGGTCTTCTTGATTTCTCTCTTCAGTGATTTGTAGTTTCCATCATATAAATCTTACACATATTTTGTTAAATTTATCTGTAAGTATTTCATGTTTTTTTGTAAAGGCATATCAATGTTAGTTTCCTATTGCCTCTATTGTTACATAGCTATATTTTGGAAAAATAAATCTGGTAATTATGATTAATAAAGTAAAATAATTATTTTGTCTAGAGTTTAAGTGCAATTACAAGTAGAAATCATTTAGAAAGTACTTTAATTTCCATTCAAAAAAGGGCAGTTTCTAATCAAATAGGGCCCCTCCTAATCTATTCTGCTATGTGCAGACCTGGTTGATACTGTGAATTTTATAGAAATTGTTGCCATCCCATGGTAACTGATTTGAATAACTATAAAACATTCTTTCATTTTTTTAAACAACAACAAAAAAAATTTCCAGGTGAAGCAGTTAGCAATAGAACAGAGGCTTATCTGTTTTGATTTATATTTGTTTTACTTATAGAATCTAGAATCAGTAATTGTAGTCAACGTATTTGTTATTTACTGTTTGTCCCCCAAATGAATTTTTAATAAAATGAATAAAGTCTTCACTGTATCAGATACTTTACTATGCATAATTTCACTTACCTAACTAGACCTATTTTAGCTTTTTAACAATCTTCTGAAGTAAGTACTACTAGTGTGCATTTGATAAACACAGGTAAGAAAACTGAAGTTCAGAGAGACTGAACAAAATTACCAAGAGGACAGAGCTAGCATGTTACAAAATGAAACGCATGTCTCCAAATGTGTGCTATCTTAACCTGTAAGGCTGCTTTGGAGGTATCAAATGGGTATCAATGGACTCCCAAAGAAAAAGTCCACATTTAAAATCTGGGTGCTCTATAGCCCTTCCCATCAGTGTCGTCAGGACTAAATGTAAACACAGGAATCAAATCCACCTAAACCAGTGTTTCTAACAAAGGTCAGTACAACTTAAGATACTTAAATATCCCAAGATATATACATTGACTCAAATGCTTGGATTAAACTCTCAGTTCCCTAATAACCAAGTTGAAACTATTATACTTTCTCATGTTTCTCTATCACCTCATTTGACCATTTTTTCTCTCCAATATAGATACTACTTGGGAAGGAGGTAGCAGTGTAGAATATGAGTTTTAGTTTAGGAGAAAGTAAGTAGCATGCTCACAAGTTTAAGGTCATTTGATATGAATATATAAACTCTGAAAAAAGCTATCAGAAAGGATCCTAAAGCACTGTACTTACTCTGAACAGTATTTAACACATTGAGAGATTTAGTAAATGCCTTTGAAAGGCTGACCTTAAAAAAACAAATTAAAAAAACTGTTGTAACTCAGAAAGTCTTTTTACATCATATTTTTTTTCCTAAATTGCTTGGCAGAAGACAGCTAAAATTGCAACCTGTAATTCATCATTCTCCTGCCAATAACTAAAAGTTCTAAATAAAGCAGCACTGTAGCATGGAACAGCACTTTTAGGATTATTTACTTGCAGCATTCCAAATTCAAAATTCTTTTTTCCTGTGTAGTAACTATGGTACAACAAATCTTGACAGCAGTGCAAAAAGCAAAGCCCCGTTCTTTTTAAATAGCCTTAGGCATCTCCCATGTTATGAGGCCTACAGAATTCTGAACTCAGGACAGACTTACTTGATTACCTAAGAGCCCTGGGGTATGCTTATAAATTAAGTTTTATAAATTTTTAAATTATAAATAGCAGTAGCAACAACAGTAGTTTAACTACAAGGGAAAATCAGTTCCCCCCAAACTGAAGACTCTCAGACCCCGGAGGTTGCCACACTCTGTGTAAGTGAGCTTTTGGACAGGCAAGGGATTCTCCAAGGATAACGGTCTACCCCTGGGTCAACGACATATGCTATCTGAAATACTGGCTAAAGCAATTCAAAAAATCTACACTGACACAAGGGGAAAACAAGCTCTCTAATGTAACCAACAACTGAACCAGAGGATTCATTTTGGAGAAGTAAAAATGGGAGCAATTAACTGTCATTATCTACTGCCCTCCAGAAATTCTAAACTGGGGATAAAAAGTATGGCCAACTGACATGGCCTCTCCTATAATTGGGCCTCAGGATGGCTAATGAATAGCTGAATAATCCCCATTATATTAAGGTCTGAAGCATGAAAGAAGTTTGAATGAAGGTCTGATATATATCTATGTGTATGCCTAGTCTTTTGAAAAATGGACCAAGGTGCTTATTAAAAATATATATAGAACTGTTAAAAGATATACAGTTGACTCTTGAAATTACAATAGCAAAAATAAATTCACAAAAGCCAGCCTAATGAAAGAATTCCAAAGCAGAAAAAAAAATCTAAACCCAAACAAAAAAATAACTTGAGTATTATTGTTAATTCTAGAAGATCATAACCAGAAAAATCATGAGAAAATTTTCATTAAATCATGCAACAAATATTTATTTATTGACTTTCTCCAATGTGTCCCAAAGCTTACACTAACCATCAGACAGCTGATCGCTCAGCTATCTCTCCACTTATTTGGGTCTTCTTGACAGCTATTTGCTTAAAACGATGTTACTAATCACTATCAGAGCTCAAATTCAAGATTCCTATCTTCTTGAAAGAGCAAAGCTTTGTTTACATAATGCTTTCAAGAAAAAAGAATAATAATAACAATTTGCTTGACTCCCAAAAACACTGTTAGATTCACTGCAATTTAATTTAGATGTCAGGGCTATACTGCTTTCCCTGTCTACTTTGTCTACACTGCCTACCACCTTAGGTATTCCCAAAGGATGTGGCTATATTTACCTGTTTTAGCTATTTTTAATATCAAGATGATGAAGCCAAAGCTATTGGTTCAATCTTCACAAGGGACTTGCTATTTGTCATTGTGTATACTTAAAGCAAACAAATGATCAGTGCAATCTGTCTTCATTAAACAATCTTAGGATGTACAAGCACAGAAACAGTTTGGGTCAGGGATATTATCTTCACAACGGACAAAAGAATATCAAGTATTCACCTCCCTACCTGACCCGGAGACTTATTCTAAGAGTCCCACAACCCAGTCGGAAAACTTCCCAGTGAACTGAAAGGTTGAACTCTGATCTAGGTCCTTCTCTTACTTATCTGAAGTTTCAGGCTATCAAAACTCAAAACGGTTATAGCATACACAGAAATTTTTCATTCCCAGGCTTGCTCACCCACAAATGCTAATTCCCCACATTGACAACCTACTGGACTTTGTTTCCACTTTTGGCAAAGAGGGTATGACTCAAACTGCTGGTCTCTCCCAGTGGGATAAATCCAATGGGAATCTTACTGAAGGTAGCCTGCGGGGTGAGGGGGGAAGAAGAGGTAAGTTTTATTGTTATGATCAGAAAATCAGGCTTAATGGAGAAGCACAGGTGTATCCACTATGACAAATAATTGACCCTGTATCTGCCTCCCCATCTCCTTTCCCACATCCCTAGACCAGCAATCAAATACAGCTAGGTGGGCAATTTCTAACAAAGCAGGCAATGAAAACAAAATGACTCGGAATTTGGAAGAAATATTTATGTACTCATTAATGACATCTGTTTGAAAGAAATTTGGTTAAGATAATGACGGTTTTGAACATATCAGATTAATGCACTAGTACAACAGAGATAGTATTATGTTGTCACACTATTTGATAAAGTTGAAGATAAAATTCAACTAAAAATGTCTACCATTTATACAGAGATCAATGACAGGTGAAGGTGCTTTATAAACTATCTTAAGTACAAATAAGGCAAAGAGAATAAACAAGTTCAAGTAATGGATGGTACTGACATACCCGTTAACTTAATTAAATGTCACACATACAATAGATATTATAAGGTTCAAAACAATTCTGAGCACAATCTACTATTACCAAAGAGCCTGAGAAGGATCTCCTAATTATTGTATAAAAGTACGTAAAATAATGGTACAAAAACACTCATGTGCCCACAACCTAAATTTAATAAATGTTAGCATTTGCCTTTTTCTTTGTATGTTTTAAGAAATAAAATGATAGAGATAAAATGAAAGTCCCTCCTAAACCTATTCTCCTCTCTCCCTTCCCAGAGGAGACCATTATCCTGAGGCTGGTGTGATTCCTTTCCATCCACATTATTATTCTTTTGCCACATATCTAGGCATCAATTAACAATACATAGTATTGTTTTCTGAATTTTAAAACTTCACTGAAATGCATAACATACCTGGGCAACCTGCTGTTTTTATTCAATACTTTTGGGATTTAACCATGTAGATATTTATACACCTAGTTCATTCATTTTAACTGTTAGATGACTCCCACTATATGAATATAGCACAATTTATTTATTAAAAAGTTATTTGAAAAAAAGATTCCATAATAAAATTTTAAATAACCATCGTCCAGTTATTGGATGCCATCAATTACGAAACCAGAAAAGTCCCCATGTGTTAATATACGGGTTCTATGACATGGGTAGCAGTACTTTCCTTTCTAAAATTCAAGAAAGCACAACTTGTACCCATTTTAAAACATAGAAAAAAAAGTAAAAGAAGAGCAATAAAAAAGAACAGAAAAATAAAAGTTAAAACGCAATTACTCTTTCTTTAAAGCTCACCTCATCTGTTCGTCGAAGAACTCCAGTAACAACCTACAAATATAATAAAACATTATTATAAACCATATGTATTTCCTTTATAATAAAAAAACTGGATTTAATTTTCATAGACCATAAACTTATTCCTGTTTTCTTCTTAGAAACTCTCTTAAAAGATGCATTGCATCTTCAAACATATTCTCCAGTACAATCAGAACTAAATTAGATTGTATTTTTGACCTAGGATCAACAAAACAATAAAGACTAAGATAAAATAATTATTTAAAACTCCAAGTTGTATTATTAAAAATATGTTTTAAGTTCTATAAAATGGGTATAAATGTGATATATACATCAATTATACAAAAAACCCTAGTTTACTACTATGAAGTTCACATACGGGAAAAAAGCACTTTGCTACACTCAGAGAGAGTGCACTCAATCGTTCTTATTGACAAATATGAAGGATAGTATTCTTGTATAAACTGTGAAAAATATCTAAAGAAAAAAAAATTCTCCTAATTCCATCATAACCAATTATTAATCACTTGTTTATTTTTGCCATATTTCCCTCCAATCCTTTTTCTAATCAGTGCCTGTTTTCATTTTTAAATTTATTTATTTTACTTTAGGTGCATACTATATCTGGCACTTCTCCCCATGTTATCCCTCCCAACCCTCCCTTCCCTCCTCACCCACACTGTCTCTCTCCTACCCTCCCAACTGCCCCCAGTGTGTGATGCTCCTCTCCCTGAGTCCATGTGTTCTCGCTGTTCAATACCCACCTATGAATGAGAACATGTGGTGTTTGGTTTTCCGTTCTTGTGTCAATGTGCTGAGAATGATGGTTTCCAGATTCATCCAGTGCATATTTTTATATGAATGTAATTATACCAAATAGACAATTTCTTTAAAAACATTTTGTACAGTAAACCTGACCCAGGTCTTCTCCCTTCATCTTCTCCTGCCTCACTGAATTTCAGGAATAGATGGGGCTCTTGAGAGGTCTACTTCATTCTTTGTAGCCATGCTATCAATATTTTTCACACTTCATTAAAAAGCCATAAAAACAATTACAAGATCATTAGCACAGCCTTTTAAAAAGAAGCTTAGTAAGGCTCACGTAATTACTAAGTCAAACATAGGACAGTGCTCTGTCTGCTGTTAGCTTCTGATCCTTGAACACTGGTAAAACAGACAAATGGGGACAACAGGTAATCAGAAATGAGGTATGAATGTGAATTATAGTATACAGGATTGAATAATTGATCAGTGAGTGGGATCACCTGCACTGGGCTCTTTAGTGGCTTCCAATGTATAATGAATATACCAGTCTGCTGCATGAAAAAGAAGAGTACTTGCAGGGTACATACTTATTGTCCTTAATGGACCAAAGTAAGCATTAGGGTATTTTTATTAATAAATTTTATTATTTAAAAGTAGTCCTAGGTTCACAGCAAAATTGAGAGGAATACAGAGATTTCCCATGTTCCCCTGGCCTCTACATGTGAACCTTGCCCCCATTATCAACATCCTTAACCAGAGTGGCACATTTGTTACAACTGATGGATCTACATTGACACATTATTATCATCACCTAAAGTCCATAGTTTCCATTAAGGTTCACTCTTGGTGTTGTACATTCTATGGGTTTCCACCAATGCATAACACCATGTATTCACCCCTACAGTATCTTAATGAATAGTTTCACTGCCCTACCAATCCTCCGTGCTCTGCCTATTCATCCCTTTCTTCAGTGTCTGGTAACCACTGACGTTTTCACTGCCTCCATAGTTTTGCCTTCTCCAGATATCAAATAGCTGGAATCACACAGTACGTAGTCTTTTCAGAGTATCCTCTTTCACTCAGTAACATACATTTAGGTTTCCTTCATGTCTTTTCATGGCTTGATAGCTCACTTCTTTTTAGTGCTGAATAATATCTATTGTCTGAATGTACCTCACTTTACTTATTCATTCACATTCTAAAGGACATCTTGGTTGCTTCCAAGTTTTGGCAATTATGAATAAAGCTGCTACATGTGCAACTGTGTGGACACAGGATTTCAACTCCTTTTGTAAATACCAAGGAGCATGACTGCTGGACCATATGTTAAGAGTATGTTCAGTTTTGTAAGAAACCACCCAACTGTTCCAAAGTGGCTGTACCAAAGTGGCATTCCTACCAACAATCAGAGTTCCTGTTGCTCCACATCCTTGCCAGCATTTGATGTTGTCAGTGTTCTGAAATTTTGGCCACTCTAACAGGTGCATAGTGGTATCTCATTAAGAACATGTAATATTAAAACAAACACAGATGCATACATCTTAACATACATCTGAACATATATACCTCTTCCTATAAATGTAGTATAATATATATATAATGGAAAGGACATGAAAATGGATAGGTGAATCTGTATTTAT
>NW_016107575.1:2812271-2820207 GCF_001604975.1 Cebus imitator | reverse complement strand
AAACGAAACGAAACGTACCTGATGGTTGAAACTATGATTTCATTACAAACAGGGCTACTTCATAAGAGTCTTCAAAATATAATAAGATTATCCCACCCACCACCATTTTATCTCCTATGATGTTCAATGTTATCAAACTTAAATATGACAATACAAAAATTATTTTATGTGCTCGGTAAAGGTTTATAAAAAGCAATGAAATTGAAGTGCATTTCATTGAGAAAATGCACTTCCATAGAGAAAAATTTAGCTATACTAGCTTCAGAGAGCAACAATCCTAAAATGATGAATTAAAATAAATAATTTATTTAAATTACAATTACTTTATTGTAATTTAAATAAATTATTTATTTTAAATAATTTATTTAATTTAATTTATTTAATTTAATTTAAATAATATATACAATTACTTTACATTACTCTAGAATTTAATTTCCATTTTTCTCACCTTCAAAATAGCTTCAAAGAGAAAAACAGTCATACCTCCTGCAGTGTCCCATCTCCTCCTGCAACAATGATCACATCTGTGTTTTCCATAAGTTCCAGGAGTTTCTTGGCTTGTCCTTCATAATCTGTCTGAAATACCAAGGAAGCCTTTGGTAAGTTTATCAGCCTAATGTCACAAGGTTAAAGGTTTAAAAATGTGGGATATCTTTAAAGTTTTACATTGACTCTTAGTAAATTTCACATAATTGACAGACATAAAAAAAAAGCTATCAAAGCAATTATGTACACTTGTTACAGTTTTACATTTTTAGAGCCAGAGGGACCTCAGAAACTATCTAGTCAGCTCCTTACTTTAAAAATAAATTCAAACCCAATAATTTGTCTGTTACACAGCTAGCTAGTCAAAGGCCTCATTTCCAGTCCAGTGCGGATTCTATTACATCGTTTACAGGAAGTCAAGTGTACATGCAAATAGAGAGAAGCAGATGTAATGACAAGAGCACAGATGTCAGAGCCCAAGAGACCTGGATTAAATCTCAACTTTGCTACTTTTTAGCTGAGTGACCTTAAACTCTATGGATCTTAATTTCCTCATCACTGAAATTATGTGTGTTGAGGGAGGGAATCATGATAGCTTCTCTGTAAAACAGCTGTAAAGCAGCTGGTAAGGTAACTGTTCATAACTGGTATTGCACTAAATACAAGGAGGTTATTATTGTTTTGTTATGACTATACATAAAGAAATACAGGTATGATTCGAAGCAGTCACAAAACAATGCCTAAGCCTTACCATTTTTATTGACATCATTTGATCTCAGAAACATACAGATTAAATGAACCACTTAAGCCACCAATAATATGTAAAACCAAACACTAAATTTCAATAGACATAATGCAACTAACACTAAAATAGAAAACACTCCCTCCAATTGATATCACACTAGATATACTAATGGACAAAAATTAAATGTCTGGATTTCAGATGGGGTGAAGCCCTGCGGCATAGTAAAAAATGTATATCTGGGCTGGGTGCGGTGGCCCACGCCTGTAATCCCAGCACTTTGGGAGGCCAAGGTAAGCGGATCAAGAGGTTAAGAGTTCGAGACCAGCCTGGCCAACATGGTGAAACCCCATCTCTACTAAAAATAAAAAAATTAGCCAGGCTTGGTGGTGCATGCCTGTAATCCCAGCTACTCAGGAGGCTAAAGCCAGAGAATCACTTGAACTTAGGAGGTGGAGGTTGCAGTGACCTCAGATAAGACCACTGTACTCCATCCTGGGGGACAAAGCAAGATTCTGTCTCAGGAAAAAAAATAGACAGACAGACAGAGTCTTTGTCCTTGGTTCCTGGCACAGAGCTAAAATCCCTTGAATTTCCTGAGTGATAAAAATGTCTTTCATTATTCAAGGCAAGCCCCTCTCAATCTTAACAGAGTTTGTGCTGATAGGTGACTGGTGGGCCCCTGGATAGCTTCAAGATGGGAGCTGGTCATCAGAAGGGCCAGCAAAGTGATTAGAGGGTTGGAACTTTTAGCCCTACCCTTAACCTCCAGGGAAGAGCGAGAGGCCTGAGATTGAGATTACTCACCAATGGCCAATAATTTATTCAATCTTGCCTGCTTAATGGAACCTTCCTAAGTAAGGGAGTGTGGGGAGCTTCCAGGCTGGAAGCAAACACCTCAACACTGAAGTGTTGAAAGGAGGCACACCTACAGAGGAAGGGCATGGAAGCTCTGTGCCAATCCCTCTGCTCCCATACTTTGTCCTATGTATCTTTCCATTTGCTATTCCTGAGTAGTATCCTTTACAATATACTGGTAAACATAAGTGCTTTCCTGAGTTTGAGTTATTGAACCTGAGGAGGGAGTTGAGGAACCTTTGATTTGTAGCTAGCAGTTCAGAAGAACCGGTGACCATTTCCCTGGCATATGAGACTGGTGCCTGAAGTGTAGACAGTCTTGTGAAACTGAGCCCTTAACCCATGGAGTCTGCACTAACTCCACGTGTTGGAGTTGAGTTGAGCTGAGTTGAACTGAATTGACCAGAATTGAATTGCTGGACATCCAGCTACTGCGAGGAAAGACTCCAGCACCTGAGCCAGTAAGTCCTACATGACATTAATTTACAGTTAACACAGAGGAAAAGAGGAAGCCTCCCTAAAATACTACCATCTAATTTTATGACGAATAGTTCCACTTTTATTCTAAAATTATTGGGCTTTATAGTTATATATTTGCAAATATTTGACTTTTAAAAAAATGTATATAGGTCAATCTGATTAAAAGGATGGTTTGTGAACACCCAGAAATAAGTGGTCATTAGGAATCAGGCTGTGTTCTCACTAAGGCCAAGTGATTTCATACTGTCCTCATTTCCTTCTTTGACAGATCAGCTACATCAGTAGATCTTGGAAATTAGACAGGCATATTACATTTGGTTTTTAGCAAGACTCCTGGCAAGTCACTTGATGATCTCCCTGTGGACAGGTGAAGAAATGTGGAAACAACATGGTAGAATACAAGTGGAAGAGCTACCAATTCAATATCTGTGTCCAAAATGTGATGCTCATTGGAATGATGTCAGATTGCTAGAAGATTCCAAAGACATTTCATTAAGGCTCCCCCTTCAGCTGTTTCTTAGGCAATACTTTATCAACAATGGAAGTGAAAGGTAATTTACTAGATATACAAATGATACAAAGCTGACATTTGCCCTTCCTTACTTCTCTAATCTCATCCTCTCTTACTCTCACCCTTTGCTCATTTCACTCCAATCACGCTGGCCTCTTTATCATGCTTTAAATACGTCAAGTACACACATGCCTTGGGGCCTTTGGACATGCAGTATCACAGCTCGTGATACTGTGATACTCCTTCCTCAAGCATCTCCATGACTAATTCATTTCCTTTGGGTGTCTGTTTGAAGTCCATCTTGTCAGACTTGCCTTCCTTGACCATCTGCACTAAAATAACACCCCTATTAGTCTTTTGTACCTTGCTTAGTCTTTCTTCTTAGCACTCATCACCATCTGACAAATTATATGTTTATTTGTATATTTGTTTCTCACCTGCATTCTTGCTTTCCAGCCTTGAAATGTACATCTTTAAGGACAGATGGGGAGTTTATTTTGTTCAGACTATATCCCCAATACCTACAACAAGGCTTAGCTCATAGTAGGAACTAAAAAATGTTTGCAAAAACAAATTAATAAATGTAAATAGGTACATGAATAAAAGAATCAAAGTTTTAAAAGATCTTGACAGATCTGACAGACCATAATTTAAAATATTAATAGAGATCATATTAATATATTTGAGGCTCCGATCTTAGGAAAAAAAATCCCAAATGCACCAAAAAAGCAAGGATAAAAATAGTGACCTAACAATTACCCACCTCCCAGAAAAAGAATCCAGACACTAACATTACACCTTTTACAAAAACTAACTCAAAATGGATCACAGGCCTAAAGGTACAATGGAAAACTATAAAATGTCTAGAAGATAACATAGGAGAGAATTTAAGTGATCTTGGGTTTGGTGATTGAGTTTTTAGATACATCACCAAAAGCATGATCCATGAAAGAAAAAAAAAATTGATAAAATGAAATTCAGTAAAATTTAAAACTTCTGCTATATAAAAAAACACTATTGTAAGAATCAAAGGACAAGCCACAGCCTGAGAGAGAATATATGCAAAATGCATAGCAAACAACTTGCATCTAAAATATACAAACAACTCTTAGAACTCAACAAAAAAAACCCAGCCCAATTAAAAGGGCAAAGATCTGAACAGACACCTCATCAAAGATCTACAGATGGATAATAAGCATATGGAAATATACTCAACATTACATGTCATTAGAGAATTTGCAAATTAAAACAATGAGATATCATTATACATTTATTTCAATGGCTAAAATCCAAAACACTAACAATGACAAAGACTGACGAGGATATGGAACAAAACAGGAACTCTAGTTCACTCGTGGTAATAATACAAAATGGTACAGCCACACTCTGTAGCAGTTTCTTACAAAACCATAGTCTTACCATATTAGCCAGCAATAGCACTCCTAGGCATTTACCCAAATGAGTGGAAACCTTATTTTGTCCACCCAAGAACCTGCACATTAATGTTTATAGCAACTTTATTCACAGCTGCTAAAACTGGAAGCAACCAAGATGTATTTCAGTAGGTGAATGGATAAACTGCAGTACATTCAGACTAATAGACTATTATTCAGCAAAGAAATGAGCTAACAAGCCATTAAAACATGGAGATATCTAAACTGCATATTGCTAAGTGAAATAAGCCAATCTGAAAAGGCTATCTACTGTATGATTCCAATGATGTGACATTTAAAAATTAGCAAAAGTATGGTGACCGTAAAAACATCAGCCCTGGAGAGAAGGATGAATAGGTAGAGCAGAAGAGCAGCGAGGATTTTTAGGGCAGTG
Source organism: Cebus imitator (assembly GCF_001604975.1). Lineage (NCBI taxonomy): Eukaryota > Metazoa > Chordata > Mammalia > Primates > Cebidae > Cebus > Cebus imitator. Next base: position 2,815,303 of record NW_016107575.1, on the reverse strand, counting down.
AAATTTATCTGCCTGATAATATAATGGTGAACACAATGCATTATGCATTTGTCAAAACCCACAGAACTGTGCAACACAAAGAGCAAATGGAAATGAAAACTATGGACTTGAGTTAATAATAATGCATCAATAATGGTTCATCAATTGTAGGAAAGGTACCACACTAATATGAGATGTTAATAATATGGGAAATTGTGGGCAGGGGAAAGAAGGAATATAGGTACTCTGTGATTTCTGCTGCATTCTTCCTTCATCCTAAAACTGCTCTAAAAAATAAAGTTCACTTTTTAATAAAGTGGCCTGATGGTACGCAGCAAACAAGATAATGAGTTCCATATGACTCAAAAGCATGATATATCGACAACAACAAAAGGGTCTGAGCTTGAGCTGTTTGAAAGAATGGTGATCTTGCTTTACTCTTCCTTAGATAGCCCATACCTCATTTCTGGGCACTACTGGAGAATATTTAAGGGAACAATCAGGAAGCTGATAGATTTGAAACCATTACCCAAGTGAAGAAATTGGAAATGTTTAAATCACAGAAGGCTCAAGGGAGGGTCAGGATAACATTTTGCAGAAGACTATTTTGCAGAAGAAAGATTAAGCTTGTTTCACATGAACCCACGGGATAGAACCAAACCTGAAGTCAATGATTCTCAATCCAACTACACATTATAATCACCTGGGAATGAATAAACAAACAAATGAACAGGTGAATGAATGAATGAAATTATTTTGTAAATACAGACACATAGACTCCACTCCACATTAGTTATATCTAGGGAGTGAGACCTGAGTATAAGTTATATTTTTAAACATTTCCAGATAGCTAGATATTCAGCCAGAGTTGAAAACCACTGACCTATGTGTAAAAACTCTTGGGAAACAGATTTCTTTTCAAAATTAGGAAGAATATTCTAATAGTGCTATCCTAAGGTGTAATAGGGTGTCTTGGAGGTTTCATGTCAAATGGGAGGCAAAGTCCAAGGTGGAAAGCACATGCTTTAGAATTGACAGACTTGGGTTTAAATGAGCTCTGTCACTACTAATTGTATAACGGAGCAGTTTTCTAGATGTTTGTATCCTCAATTTCCTCATTCATAAAATAAAGATAACATTCAATTTCATTGGGCTGTATGTGATTTAAACAAAACCAGCTATATGAAGTGCTACAATTCCATTTCTAATAGAATGGTAGACTAGGTACCCTGCCACTGAAACTTTTGTATATATTAATTTTGTTATCAATGCAGAACCATTGAAAATTGTAGCTACTGAGTAAAATAATGAAAACATCTTTGATGCATCAATAAATGAGAATAAAGTACAGAACACTAAATATAAAACTGGCACCTATGCAGTAAATGTTTTGAGGGCATCTAGTGAACCAGGTAGATCTGAATGTTGGTTTTCAAAGTTTCACCAGGTTCTAGGAAAAGCAAACAAAAATCCCAAGACCTGCTCAAGATTAGTGAATCTAACATAGAACCACACCCCACTATAAACCAGGACGCAAAAGACTGTATGTGAACTTTAGAGAGAATAAAAACAAAGTTGACTTACTCCTACTCCTAGATGATTCCCAGGGTACTGCAAAGACGTGTTCATGTTCTGAAATTTGGTGCTAAATGAAGGAATAAACATCTTCCCTGAGAATCCACAACCTTACGCTAGCGTTTACATAAGTAACCCAAATGTGTGCTACCTGGGTAATGTGAAAAAATCTCAAGCTAAAAATTTAAAAAGTTCACAGAACTTTCTTATGTGTATTATGCATCAAGAAAGACACAACATTCTGTGGTACTCCTGCTAAACTACATAATCTGAATCCAATCATGACAAAACAGTAGATAAACCCAAACTGAAGGACCTTCTACTAAAAAAAAAAAAAAAAAAAAAAAAAAATAAAAAAAAAAAAAAAAAAAAAAAAAAAAAAAAAAAAAAAAAGACGAACTCTTCAAAAATGTGAAGGCCATAAAAGAAAAAATATTGGGGAACGTTTTTAGATTAAAGTTGCATAAACAAATATCCACAACTAAATACAACATGTAATCCCAGATTGGATGCAGAACAAGAAAAAGTGTTTTTCCTTTTGTTATAAATGACAATCATGGAACAATGAACTTAATTTGAATAAACAATACAAATTAGATAATAGTACATCAATGTTAATTTCTTGATTTTGATAACTGTTCTGGCAGTCATATAACAGTGCCCTTGTTTTTAAGTTACAGATATTTAGAAATAAAAGAACATTATTTCTGCAACTTACTCTTAAATAAGTCAGAAAATAGGTATATGTATATACATTCATACACAAACACACACACATACATGAAAAGAGAGCATGTGTGAACATGGTAAAATGTTAATACAGCAGCTGAGAAGTTTGGATGAAGTGATATGGAAATTTGTATTATTTCTGTACTTTTTAAAATAAGTTTGAGATTATTTAAAAATAAAAGCAAATCAAAAAGAAAACAAACCCTGTAAAGAGTAGTGGTTTCTACTGAGGCATAAAAAGTAAAGATCCGAGAGGACCCAAGATGGCCGACTGGGAACAGCTCAGGATTGCAGCTCCCAGTGAAAACGCAGAGGGTGAGTGGATGCCACATTTCCAGACGGATTTTTATTGCCCGCAGACCAGGAGATTCCCAGGTGAAGGAGCCCCATGAGTCGCCAGCGCGGCTGCTTTGGCCAGCGTGGCTGTTTTGGCCAGTGCAGCTATTTGCTGTCACTGTGGCGCGGCGGTTCTGCGTACAAAATACACTGGTCCGTGTGCTCTTTTAGCTGGCAACAGGAGACCCGGGAAGGCAGATCGCCCATTCATCTGATTTAAAAAGGAACTGAAACAGGGAGCCAGGCCAGGAGATTCCTGAGCAAAAAACTGCCAAGAATCTCAGCACCGCTGTTTCAGCCGGCACAGTGAGTCGCCGCAAGGGAAATCACACAGATCCCAGCACCTAAAACAGGCGGCTGAATACCTGGGAGAGAGTTGACCATTCAACTAAAAAAAAGAAAAAAGAAAAAAA
>NW_016107575.1:2807383-2808336 GCF_001604975.1 Cebus imitator | reverse complement strand
ACGCAAGTCTATAAACGTAATTCACCACATAAACAGAACCAAAGACAAAAACCACATGATTATCTCAATTGATGCAGAGAAGGCCTTTGACAAAATTCAACAGCCTTTTATGCTAAAAACCCTCAATAAACTAGGTATTGACGGAACGTATCTCAAAATAATAAAAGCTGTTTACGACAAACCAACAGCCAATATCATACTGAATGGACAAAAACTGGAAGCACTCCCTTTGAAATGTGGCACTAGACAAGGATGCCCTCTCTCACCACTGCTATTCAATATAGTACTGGAATTTATGGCCAGAGCAATCAGGCAAGAAAAAGAAATGAAGGGTATTCAATTAGAAAAAGAGGAAGTCAAATTTTCTCTATTTGCAGACGACATGATTATATATCTCGAAGACCCCATTGTCTCAGCCCAAAATCTCCTGAAACTGATAAGCAACTTCAGCAAAGTCTCAGGATACAAAATCAATATGGAAAAATCACAAGAATTCCTATACACCAATAACAGACTTAAAGAGAGCCAAATCAAGAATGAACTGCCATTCACAATTGCTGCAAGGAGAATAAAATACCTAGGAATACAACTAGCAAGGAACATAAAGGACCTCTTCAAGTAGAACTACAAACCACTGCTCAACAAAATAAGAGAGGACACAAACAGATGGAGAAACGTTCCATGTTCGTGGTTAGGAACAATCAATATCGTGAAAATGGCCATACTGCGCAAAGTAATTTATAGATTCAACGCTATCCCCATCAAGCTACCAATGACCTTCTTCAAAGAACTGGAAAAAAACACCCTAAACTTCATATGGAACCAAAAGAGAGCCCGCATAGCCAAGCCAATTCTAAGCAAAAAGAACAAAGTGGGAGCCATCACACTACCAGACTTCAAACTATACTACAAGGCTATAGTAATCAAAACAGCATGGTACTGGTACCAAAACA
>NW_016107575.1:2805269-2807008 GCF_001604975.1 Cebus imitator | reverse complement strand
ATTGAGATACCATCTCATGCCAGTTAGAATGGCAATCATTAAAAAATCTAGACAACAGATGCTGCAGAGGATGTGGAGAAATAGGAACACTTTTACACTGTTGGTGGGAGTGTAAAATTAGTTCAACCATTGTGGAAGACAGTGTGGAGATTCCTTAAGGACCTAGAAATAGAAATACCATTTGACCCAGCAATCCCACTACTGGGTATATATCCAAAGGACTATAAATCATTCTACTATAAGGACACATGCACACGAATGTTAATTGCAGCACTGTTCACAATAGCAAAGACCTGGAACCAACTCAAATGCCCATCGATAATAGACTGGACAGGGAAAATGTGGCACATGTACACCATGGAATATTATACAGCCATCAAAAACGAGTTCCTGTCCTTTGTAGGGACATGGATGAACCTGGAAACCATCATTCCCAGCAAACTGACACAAGAGCAGAAAATCAAACACCGCATGTTCTCACTCATAGGCGGGTGCTAAACAATGAGAACAGATGGATACAGGGAGGGGAACACTACACACAGAGGTCTGTTGGGGGGAAATGCGGGAGGGACAGTGGAGGGTGGGGAGTTGGGGAGACATAGCATGGGGAGAAATGCCAGATATAGGTGAAGGGGAGGAAGGCAGCAAATCACACTGCCATGTGTGTACCTATGCAACTATCTTGCATGTTCTTCAAATATACCCCAAAACCTAAAATGCAATAAAAAAAAAAACAGTAAACATCAGTATTCTATTTCCATTAATTTTTTAACCTCATCCTTTTAAATGTCTATTTTCTGTATATGTATTGCACATATTAGTACTTGCATATAATTGATAACTATCTTAAATTGGAAAAAATTATAAATACATGAGTCACAGGACATTTGAACATAGGTTAGGTAGTGTAAGATGATAGAATAGTTACTTTTGCCAAATATAAAAATGGCACTGTAGATAAATATAAAAGTATCCTTATTTGTTTAAAAATACACGTAAAAGTATTTAGGGATAAAATTAGAGGACGTCTATAACTGACTTCAGGGAACCCAGCTACCATGTGAAGATACCTAGTGGAGACATGAGCTAGAGGACAGCCAGCATCAACTTGAAGACATGTGAGTAAAGCCGTCAAAGACCACCCTTCCTCAGCCATGCCACTAGGAGCCCAGGCGAGACTGCTGACCCATGGAATCATAAGCAGAAAAACAGTGAGGCAGTTTGTTCTGTAGCAATAGATAACTGGTATAGAAATAAGCCCAAATACATCAACAATTATGAGAAATGTTGGAATGAATTAAACAGTCAAGTCAAAAGATGAGAAAAATGGCCTTTACAATATCCTGCTTTCATGCTTTTATCAACAATACATCTAAAATATCAGGATACAAAAAAGATGAAAGTAAAGGGATATAAAAATTACACCAGGCAAAAACTAAAAATAAGTAAGCTAGTCTAAATTATCTATTATACCAGATAAGATGGTCTATCACAAAAGGCAATATTTGTGCTAAAAATAGTCATTCTATGACAGGGTCAAAATGTAAGAAAATTGAAATAATCTGAAACTTTAGTGTATCTAACAACATAGTCTCAAAATACAAAATGCAAAAGTTGCCGGGCGCGGTGGCTCAAGCCTGTAATCCCAGCACTTTGGGAGGCCGAGGGGGGTGGATCACGAGGTCAAGAGATCGAGACCATCCTGGTCAACATGGTGAAACCCCGTCTCTACTAAAAAT
>NW_016107575.1:2797289-2804860 GCF_001604975.1 Cebus imitator | reverse complement strand
CACAATTAACACACTTGACTTAATGAACATATATAGAACATAGCACCCAATAACTGATATATACTATTTTTAGGCATAGATACAACATTTATTGAAACAGAGCACGTGTTAGACCACAAAACAAATCTCAACGAACTTTAGAATGCTACAATTTTATAGACTACATTTTTTTTTTGGCCAAATGCAATTAAGTCTGAAATCATTAACAAAGACAATCAGAAAAACTTTCGATCTGGAAATTCAGAAACACGTCTCAGTAACTCATAGATCAAGCAAAAATCACAAGGAAAATTCAAAGATATTCAGAAATAAATGATAATAAAAATATCATTCATCAAAAAGCATAAGATGCAGCTGAAGCAGATTGGAATTTGTAGCTTTAAATACATACAATAAGAAAGAAAGGTAACAATTAATGAAATAAGCATTGAAGTTAAAATGTCAGAAAAAGCACAGCCAAAATTTTTTTTTTAAAGTAGAATGAAGAAAATAGTAAAAAATGATCAGAAACGAATGAAACATAAATGAGAGGATCAATAAGCCAAAAAATGGTTCTTGGCAAGGCCTAATTAAATTGACAAACCTCTCACAAGATTACTGTGGGAAAAAAAAAAGGGTACAAATAAGCAATATTGAGAATGAAAATGAGACATTATAGATGCTATAGAAATTTAAAAGGTAAATAGAAGATATTATGAACAACCTGATATCAATTAGCTTGAAAATTTAGATGAAACAAATGAATTCCTTGAAGAATTTACCTTACCAAAATTAAATCAAGAAGAAATAAAACTTGAGTACTTCTTGAACTATTAAAGAAATTTAATGAATGAATTTTAAAAAAAGAAAAGATCGAAAAGGCTGGGCCCAGTAGCTTACACCTATAATCCCAGTACTTTGGGATGCCAAGGCAGGTCACTTGAGTCCAGGAGTTCAAGTGCAGTCTTGGCAATATAGTGAGATCCTGTCTCTCTCTATATATATACATACATACAGACACACACACATTAAAAACAGAAAATCTCCCATCAAGGAAAGCTCCAGGTCCAGAAAGTACCTGTGAGTTTCACCAATTATTGAGAAAACAAACATCAGTCTCTCATACTAAGGTCTCTCATACCTGCCACATTACAGGTGCTCAAATATATGTTAGTTTTCTTCCCCTTTCTCCTATCCCCAGAGGCAAACAACTGGAAAATCATGCCAGAAAAGAGTATTCAACACTGCATGGTAAACTAGACAAAATGATCCTTTTTAACTTCTATGATTTACTGGAAGCATACAATATTAGAAATTGGTCAACCACAGACTTATAACCACAGTAAGAGTGGTTTTCACCATATACACACACATATGTACTTACCCATATATATCTCATTTAAAATTCAACAAGTAGGGTCTTGCATCTTCAGAAACAGTATAATTCCTTTTAATTTATGCTTGCCTCCTTTTCTTCTTAACTAAATCTCAAATTCTGAAGCTTTATCATTTAAAATTCTTCACCAGTGATAATTCCTTACTAGAGAGAAAATGGTTTACCTGTTTGTGGAACTACTAAGAAATTAAATTAATTACTCAAACTTGAAGACTGTGTATTTTCAGAAAAAGAATTCTTGCAGCTATAACAATTTTCATCTTCCAAGAGATGTAATTCCACATCCCATCTCTCAGATGAAAGGTGTCAAGTTCTCCAAGCCTCCCTCAATCCAATTCTGAAAATGAAACGCTGACACTATTTGGAAAAACAAAACTGCTTTTATCAATTGTCAGAACAGGTTACAACATTAATTTCTTTGCTTTTGTGACAAGCAATTTTTGCTAAGAAGCCAAGAGAAGAGGTTGTTATAAGAGGCAGCTGTTTGGGTGAAATAAACATTCTGGAGCCATCCTCACCTTAACAATAGTCACATCCATGCCGGATAAATGTAAAATCGGGGCAGCATTTTTTTCAAATAGAGACCTGGCTTTGCTGTAAACAAAGGAAAAAATACAAACATTTTAACACAGGTTATCAAGAGGAAGAACAAAAAGCCTTACAACCTTCTTTAGGGCACAGTAATAAAGACCACAAAATACAGGTTTCCTTTATTTGTTCAAGTACAGAAAGTTTAACAAGTTATGAGTTACTACGAATGGAAGAATAGAACCTTTCACCCTGGGGCCTCTGAGAATTTGCTGTTTATCTAATGCAATAAGCTTTTATCCATTTGGGATGCTTATAGTCCACACTGTAGTTCCTCTAGGGGAAGAACAGACACTAGGTATGGTTCCATTCAGGCAACAACGCTTGATTCACTCAAGTATTCATTGATCACCTACTGTTTGATAGACATAGGTGGAGGAGCTAGGAATACAACATGACCAAGCAGACAAAACTACTAATTCAACAGAAGCTTGTCTGAAACTCCCAGGCACAGTCCTGCCCTTTCTGTGCTCCCCTAGTACCTTATAGACAACTCTCTTAGTGACTTTAACACTGTATGGTGATTAGAGACTTCCAAGACTGTTGTCAGCACTAGACTGGAAGCTTTGCAAAAATAAATACCAAATCTTATTAATCCTTGAATCCCCTGACCTCTAGGGTTGTGTATGGCATACTTAGAAAGTACTTACTAAGTATCTGATTAACCAATGCATAAACGAATGAATAAACCTGCCCCAAATATAGACATGTAAATTCTGAGGAAAAGGAAACAACATGGATGTCTTACAATAAGAGAAAAAACAGCCTTCAAAGAGTTTGCATATTTCAAAAGTATTATGCATATCATTCTGACATTGAACTCTTATCCAATTCAGGTCAGAATTCAAAAACACAGCCTAGGAATCCAGGGATGCAGAAGTTGCAAAACAATCTCTCTCACCAATGGCATAGTCTCAAAGTCAAACTAACGTTAAAACATAACAAATAGCTGACNATCAACTATTACGTAAGGAAAAAAAAATCTAGTACTTTCAATCAATGTCAAACACCTAACTTTTATATCCACAGTTACTCAGTCCTCTTTCTAAAAAAGATACTATTTTTAAACTAAAGATGTATCCTTTGACCTTAAGGATGCTTTATACAAAACTTTAAGGATATTTTATATAAGAGACATTTTATATTAAGCTACAAAGGCAGCTAATGAGGGGCATGTATAGTTATGCACAGGCCAAACTCAATATTCTTTAAACTAAAAAGAACCACCAAATGGTATATAGAACACAAAACATTTCTTATTTTGAATTAAAATAGAAGTTGAGAGGCTTGCACAAATTTTCACAAGAACCATCCAAAAGAATATTTCAAATGGGCCAGGAGCAGTGGCTCACGCCTGTAATCCCAGCACTTTGGGAGGCTTAGGTCAGGAGATCAAGACCATACTGGCTAACATAGTGAAACCCTGTCTCCACTAAAAATACAAAAAATTAGCCAGGCGTGGTAGTACATGCCTGTAGTCTCAGCTACTTGGGTGGCTGAGGCAGGAGAATCGCTTGAACCCAAGAGGCGAAGGTTGCAGTGAGCCGAGATCACACTGCTGCACTCCAGCTTGGGCAACAGTGCGAGACTCCAAAAACCTCTCTGAGCGTATAATAAGCAAATTATATATATATTCTACCTGTCTACTGCTCTGAATGATTATTAGAACGAACATAAAATGGTGAATGAAAATTTCTCCTTTCCAGCTCACCATTTCTGGAGTTAACCCAACATTAAAGGGCTGAGCTAGTGATACTGCAAACAGTTCTCCTTCCAGGGTTGCTTTCATTACTAGATTGATATGAAAGGATCAGTTGGAAGTGGATCAGATCTATTTCCTAAAAGCAAAATTATGAAGAAGTCTCAATCTACCATATAAATCACAAATCTGTGACCTCTGCTGAGTTAGTTTAAGAAATCAGGTTAGAACATTTGGGTCTTTATTCACATCTTTGTATGATGTTCTAAGTTCAGAAAACCTCTAAAATAAAGGTGAAGACTTTTTTCCTTCTAATGTTCTATAAAAAAGATTGAAATGCAAGTGTTACTAGTAAGAAATACATTATTTATTATATAATTAAGGGCGAGATAGCACCAAGGCTAAATAAAAACCTTAGGTACTTACAGCAACTTCCAGGCTCAGGCACACACAAAAAATAATTACTCTTTTATGTATTATTTATTAATGCTAAACACACAGTTATCTTATTTCTTAAAGCTCTTATATAGTTTTAAACAAGTACTACATAATGAAATAGCTACATGATAAATTATAAATTATGTGTCAGGGCAGAGCCATGATGACAAAAATAGTGCAATTAAATAGTGAAAGCTTTAAAAACAAAAAAAAAAGGGATGCCAGGCTTTCCTAGAAGCACGCAGGGATTCACCTTGTTAAAGGGGACAACGCCTTAAGAAAAGACTTTCCTTCAATGGCAGTATTTTAGCTTACCTTTATATAAAGGTATTATAGTTCTACACAAGAATCTACTTTTAAAAATGCAAATACATTTACATGTAAAAAGAACCTAAAATTGCTTGGAAAAATTTGCTTATTAATTTTAAAAATGTAGATACTTCTTAGAAGCAGGAATTCAAAATAACTGGTTATTGCTTAAACAAATTGGCATAAGTTTCATCAGAAATTAGCAAGTTGTTAATTTATTAGGTCTCTAAAACTAGCCCATGGTAAAGAGTAACAATTGAGCAGTTTATGAAATGGATAGTGCCTAATAAGCATTATCTCATTTAATTCCAAAGTTCCCTATTCCACATAATCATTTTTAAAGTATGTACTTTTGACTTTCTGATTTTACAGATGAGTAAATTGGGGGTTTCAGAAGTAAATTAACTCCCACAATATAACAGGGCCAGTAAGCAGCAACACAGTAAACAGACCAGGTTCCTCAAACTCCCATACCCATGATGAGTTCTCTGTTATCTTCAGCCACAGGCCACCATTGACAATTTAATTATCTTGGGTATTTTGACTGTGTTATATTAGGACTTGTTGATTTGTTGGTATGATTTAGTATTGATATTAAACAAAAATGATCAATAGGCATTATCACTGATATATTTATGGGGGAGGGAAGCCGCTCTAACAAAACCCAGTAGATATGATTCGGTTAGGCAGAATAGTCTGTTTAGACAATCCGAATTAAACAGCTGAATTACAAAGAAATAAAGCAGGATGTGTCCTCCTGTCTATGAAGTCACACACACTGCCTCCCAAGAAATGAACAGAAAAACTGACGTCAGATACCCTGTGTTTTACTCAACAATATTATGCTTATCACTTATAATCCAGCCCAAAGCTTCTTGTTGTTGTTCTTATTACCTTAATGTCATTTGACTTCGATCTTATAGAATCCAATTTAGTACATATTTACTAATTTCCTTTTTTTTTTTGGAGACAGGGTCTCACTCTATCACCCAGGCTAGACTGCAGTTGTGCAATCATGGCTCACTGCAGCCTCGACCTCCCAGGCTTAGGTGATCTTCCTACCTCAACCTCCCTAATAGCTACAAATACAGGTAAATGCTACAACATCTGGCTAATTTTTGAATTTTTTCCAGCTAATTTTTGTAGAGACAGAGTTTCACCACGTTACCCAGGCTGGTCTCAAACTCCTGGGCTCAAGTGATCTGTCCACCTCGGGCTCCCAAAGCGCTGTGATTATATGCATGAGCCACTGCACCGAAATTACTAATTTTCTGATTCCCAAAAAGCAAAAAAGAATTGTTCTGGACATTAGGGACATTAAAAGATATTATTTTTTAACACTAAATCCTTTAATTCTATTTTTTCAAAATAAATTTTTAATTATTTATTCTAAAGCCATCAAGGTATTCGTATTCACGTTTCCAACTGAATGACAGTTGCATCTAACATTGTAAAAAAAAATGTTTTGCCTATTTATTTTTTCTTAACAGACTTTGAGTCCCCACACACCCACTCCCCACCCCTGCATATAGCCTCCCCGCCTTTTAGTGTGGTTCATTCATATAATCAACGAACTGCCATGATCAAATCATCATATACCCACTCTCAACTATTCTTTACACCTTAATTCCCACAATTTCCTCACCTGACCTTCCCAGGCCAGCCAGACCAGTTAAAGACTGTCCTGTGTCATAACAAAGCCATAACTAGGTCACTCCTGTCTCCAGGCCCCTGCCCCATGGACCATTTCCTCGGTTGAGAATGAGTGGCCTTCTCCTGCCTGCTTCCTCTCAGGCCTAGCTCAAGGATCATCCCTTCTGGAAAGAACGTTTCTGATCTCCCAAGCCCGCAGTATTCTTGGCCATCTCTGAACATCCTGTGGACAAAGATGGCCTAATGATTTACACCCTAGCAGTATAGCAGTCACTCCCAGGGGGGCTACTTCCAAGCAAATAAGACATCTTTGTAGGTGTTAATCCTGGAATGATTATTAAGCTTCAATTAGACAAGTTTGCTAAGCATCCATTAGCTTTATAGTTATTTCTCATTTAACTGTTATTTCTACATTACAAACGAATCCTATTGCTAGAAGAGTACTAAACCTAGCTCTTCCAATTCCACATAATCTCACTAGCTGCCTGATAGTCTGTGATGTCTTTCCCCCTTTGAAAAACCAAGTATCTAACAAGTCACAAACGGAACTACCCTTTGCAAGCTGCAGGATTGAGAAAAACAGTTGCTTTCTTCACTTGTGCATTGGGAGGAATGAGCTGATTGCCAAACACCTAAAAAAGAAAAAAGCAAAGTTTTCAGTAAAAGTTCAGTAATTTTAATGTCACATGTATTCTTTCATTCCAAAAAAATTTACTTACAGCACATATGGTATCTTCCCTTGGGGGAAAAATGTTCTTTCATGATCTCATATTAACAAAAACACTATCAACGACAACAAAAAAGTAGCATTATTTAATGACAATAAGCTCTATTTTGTATTGGAATAAAAAATCCTGCTTTATCTACTAGAAGCAAATATTTATTTTCTGTATAAGATATGGCTAGGTTTATTATAAACATATAATTAGTAAGGCCATTGTCTGTCAGGAGAGAAGCTTAATTTTCGTGTCTTTAGTTTTCAGAGTACAATATTCTCTCCAACTCATCACTAAAACTTGTTCATGAGGAATCTTTGTGTTACCAGTTAATCGTCATGTATTTATACACATACAAAATAAACCTAACACTCTATTTGCCTTCTCTTCTTTGCAACCCTGTATGATAACTGAATAGCAGCAACTGGCAGGGGAAAAGAAATGTAACTAATATATACCAAGCACCTTTTATTTGACATTTTTTACACACATTATTCTTAGTGCTCAGAAACCAAGGTGGTATGAAATAATCTTAGTTTTCCAGATTAGAACGTCCAGAATCAGGAAGATTAAGTTCCTGAAAGTTACAGAGTTGATAAATTACAAGCCTGGAATATACATCTTCTAATTCCAAAGCCAAAACTTTTACTCTCTAAGCTCTAAAGAGAGGATCAAGGATGAGAATTAAGAGGCAGAGGACTAGATGTGAGAAGTCCAAATGAGAAATGAATGGGAACTCTTGTTACTATGTCTGAATTGGAAACGATGGTCAACAAAAAGAATAAGAGCCAGG